>NC_041224.1:77980910-78006392 GCF_002837175.3 Physeter macrocephalus
CAGGATACAAAATTAATGCACAGAAATCTCTTGCATTCCTATACACTAATGATGAAAAATCTGAAAGAGAAATTAAGGGAACACTCCCATCTACACTGCAACAAAAAGAATAAGATATCTAGGAATAAACCTACCTAGGGAGACAAAAGACCTGTATGCATTAAACTATAAGACACTGATGAAAGAAATTAAAGATGATACCAACACATAGAGAGATATACCATGTTCTTGGATTGGAAGAATCAGTATTGTGAAAATGACTGTACTACCCAAAGCAATCTACATATTCAATGCAATCCCTATCAAATAACCAATGGCATTTTTTACAGAGCTAGAACAAAAAATCTTAAAATTTGTATGGAGAAACAAAAGATCCCGAATAGCCAAAGCAGTCTTGAGCAAAAGAAACAGAGCTGGAGGAATCAGACTCCCTGACTTCAGACTATACTACAAAGCTATAGTAATGAAGACAATATGGTACTGGCACAAAAACAAAAATATAGATCAATGGAACAGGATAGAAAGCCCAGAGATAAACCCATGCACCTATGGTCAACTAATCTATGACAAAGGAGGCAAGGATATACAATGGAGAAAAGACAGTCTCTTCAATAAGTGGTGCTGGGAAAACTGGACAGCTACATATAAAAGAATGAAATTAAAACACTCCCTAACACCATACACAAAAATAAACTCAAAATGGATTATAGACTTAAATGTAAGACCAGGCACTATAAAACTCTTAGAGAAATATAGGAAGAACACACTTTGACATAAATCACAGCAAGATATTTTTTGATCCACCTCCTAGAATAATGGAAGTAAAAACAAAAATAAACAAATATGACCTAATGAAACTTAAGAGCTTTTGCACAGCAAAGGAAACCATAAACAAGACGAAAAGACAACCCTCAGAATGGGAGAAAATATTTGCAAATGAATCATCAGACAAAGGATTAATCTCCAAAATATATAAACAGCTCATGCAGCTCAATATTAAAAAAACAAACACCCCAATCCAAAAATGGGCAGAAGACCTAAATAGACATTTCTCCAAAGCAGACATGCAGATGGCCAAGAAACACATGAAAAACTGCTCAACATCACTAATTATTAGAGAAATGCAAATCAAAACTACAATGAGGTATCACCTCTCACCAGTTAGAATGGGCATCATCAGAAAACCTACAAACAACAAATTCTGGAAAGGGTGTGTAGAAAAGGGAACCCTCTTGCTCTGTTGGTAGGAATGTAAATTGATACAGCCACTATGGAAACAGTATGGAGGTTCCTTAAAGAACTAAAAATAGAATTACCATATGACCCAGAAATCCCACTACTGGGCATATACCCAGAGAAAACCATAATTCAAAAAGACATATGCACCCCAATGTTCATTGCAGCAATATTTACAATAGCCAGGTCATGGAAGCAACCTAGATTCCCATCGACAGACAAATGGATAAAGAAGACATGGTACATATATACAATGGAATACTACTCAGCCATAAAACAGAACGAAATTGGGTCATTTGTTGAGACGTGGATGGATCTAGAGACTGTCATACAGAGTGAAGTAAGTCAGAAAGAGAAAAACAAATATCATATATTAACGCATATATGTGGAACCTAGAAAATGGTACAGATGAACTGGTTTGCAGAACAGAAATTGAGACACAGATGTAGAGAAAAAACGTATGGACACCAAGGGGGAAGTGGTGGGGGGTTGGGATTGTGGTGTGATGAATTGGGAGATTAAAAGAAAATTAAAAATAAATAAATTTTTTAAAAAGCCTATGTCTTTCGTGTACATTCCTTTTCTCTCTAGGGGAGGGCAGAGCCACAACATCCCTTGAGGATGATAAAGCTACAAAGGGGAAGAATCCTGAGTCCTTGCGCCATTGCTTGAGGAAAGCCACCTACTGACTATATGCATCTAACATGGATTCTTATAAGAGTGAAAATAAACTTTTCTTGTGTTTGAGGCATTAACAGTTTTCTCAGTTGTTGTTGCATCCTGTCCAAAGTGAACTAATACCCGGATCCTCATAACACAGTTTCTCTGTCACCTGCCACTAGTTCCTCCAACCCATCTATTTCCCACTTGAACCAATCTAATTAGCCTTCTCATGGTTTTGATTCAGACCTCACGGATGATAGGTTTCTGACCAGCTGATACATCAACTACAGTTGTTGGTTCACATTTGGTCCAATCAGCCCTAGTTATTGTGGGCAGGTCACAAGCTGCTGGGCTTCACTTGTGGAAGGATAATATAAGGGCCACATGGTAGGAGATCGGTTCCTGGGTGGAGATGCAGCAGGAATAGTGGAAAGCCCAGCAGTAGTCCATCCTTGTTATGAACTTCCAGCAAAAATCAGTCTTTCATAGCTCTGATTGTAAAAATTGGACTCAACACTATCATTGCACACATTCAACTTTTTCAGCCTGGATTCTGAGCTAAACTTGCATGCACCCAAATTGTAAATGGAGCATTACTTCTGTCATCCTCAATTATTTCCCTTCCTAATAACAGACTCTTCTAAATGAAGATAGTCTTTTCTGATTACTCATTTATTTACATAAGGAATATGATCTTTGTCCTGTTCTGCAGGTATTCATAGTGAGGAAGAGGGCATTTGGAGCTGGGTGGTAGAGATACAAAGACGGGTGACACAAACTAGGGCTTCCGTTCATAAATCTTTGCATAAGACAGGAAACTACAGGGATGTACACTCTACAATCTGTACAAAATACTATGGAATCATATGGCGAGGCGACACCCATCTATAGCTATAATTGATCAGAACCAGCCATGAAGACAAATTATTTTAGTTCACTTGACTTTACAACTGAGAAGATGCCAGGATACAGGGATACAGGGTGATGAATATGTCCTAAAAACATTTAAACAGAGGGAAAAATCAGACATATTAGGTCTTCAGTAACAACAGGAATATCAAGTTTTTTTCTTCAAAAAATGGTGCTGAAGTATTTATTTACTCTTAAAATAAATATAGTTTTAAGACATCTTCAGTTGAATCACCTCTACTGAAATACAAGGAATGTGGTAGGCCTTTGTCTAATATGAATATGTTGGAACTCACAGATCAAGGAACTGTAAACACTTATCCCTGAGATTCTTTAAGTAACCCTGTAGGGTGCTTGCCCTGATACTGATGGAAGGGCTTTGACTTGTTACTTGCAACAGCCATTATTAGAGTTCTCTGTGCCACTTCCTTATATCACATGTCAACAATTGATTGGGACATAGATTCCAGTACGCTGCAGGTAAAATCACCTATCTTGAGATTCAAGCTATCTCGAGATAGAATAATAAGCTGACATAACTTTTTACATAGAGGGTAAGAATACATATATGTATATATATGGATGTTCACACAATGACATCTAACAATTTTTTTTTTCAGCTTGCCTACAGTACATAATACACTTCCTCGAGAAAGGAATGGCGGGACAGCTTGGGTAGCCCGAATCAATTGTATTTTGAATTCCTAAATAGACAGTCTCTGTACTTATTAAGACTGTTCTGACCACAACTAGCCCAGAAACTGAGCTGAGAAATTTATCTACATAGCAGTAGAGACAAATGAAACTGACAACTCTCCATTTGTGCTGACTGTGACTGTGTAGCCTGACAACTCAACAGAACATCATGAAAGGGATTATTTTGTGACACAACCAAAGAGGAATTTTTAAGTATGTCACTTTTCAATGGAATGAAAACACTTTAAGATTATCTGTGTACAAGTATGACATGATTCTTCCAAAATACATTTAGCTAAGTCTGCTTTTCTGTTTCAAATGCGCAGGTGTTTTTCTCAGATATATATCAGTTAAAATTTTTGCTTGTTTATCCCTGGCACCTCTCCATTGATTTGGTACTTTAGCACTTGAACTATTTCTTCAACATTATCATATTTAAACATACAATGGAGTTTTAAAAAATGTGAAGGCCACAGGAAAAGAATGATACTCGTAGTATAAGGAACTAGACAATAGAATAGCAGTGAGATGTGATGGGACCTATTGTAAATTCATGTTATGCTGGGTGCTTTTTTAATTGTCTGTGTTTTGTTTACTCCCTATAGTAATAATGTCAACCATAGAAAAATAGAACATAAAGAAGAGAAGAAAGTTAGAAGGAGCAAAATAGTGTAGTGTTTGAGAGCTCTCGCTCAGAAATCAGAGAGGTAAAAAGCCAATGAATGCTAAAACCATAATCATGAATTTGGACATTTTGAGCCTCCCCTCTGAGTGTCAGATTACTCCTTGGTAAAATATGAAAAATATATTTTGTTAGAGGAGTAAATAAGTTACTTCAGGGTAAGTGCTACAGATGGCACCTGGCACATGAGCGTGGTAGAAACATCTTAGCTTCTTTCTTATTGTAAATAAGCATTGTTACTGTCATTTTCATTACAATCTCCCACCACCCAGCTCTTCAAGACATCTAGGTTTCTTTCTTTCCCCTCCTTTATTCTATTCTTATTTGCCTTACATATTTTTATTATATATCTATACCCCTTTTGGTGAAACATTTTAAAAGCTAATAATGCTGCATTAAAAAAATAAAAGTTTTCAGTTCTTTTTAAAATTGTGGTGATTTGATTACAGGATATATTGAGGAAAATGTAATACCATGCAACTTTGTTGTAGCACAAACAAATTTAACAAATTTTATTATGCTATAGGGCTTTGTCCTCTAGCTTTGGCAAATTATATTCTGATACAAAATCATTATGTAATAGTAAATGCCATGTAACAGGATTGCCCCATACAAAAAGTATCGTTCTTGTTCTCCAACATCAGCATTATGAAAATATACACTGCATTTTCTGAGTCCATATTTATATTCTTCTAGCAAATCATTTCCAAATTTGTACACTCTGGTATCACTATTTTTATGACTTTGTCATCACACACATACATTAATACACACATGTGTGCATTACTCTGGTACAATTACATTAATGCACAAATATGCAATTTAAAAAAATGATCCATTCAAACCCATGCTTACCAAACTTTAAGGAAGCTCCTATAGCTATGCAAAGGCTCCAAATTAAAATAAATAAATAAATAATTAAAGATGCCATCTATAGCTGTAACTGCATGGGTTGCATCATCTATCCTAGCAACAAAGACCTTAGGTAGAGCTAAGATGACAGTAAATAGAAATGCAAATTTTAAAAAGGAGAAGGGCAGAAAAGAAAGCATTAGGAGGAGAGGCAGGTTGAGATTGAAAGGGGCTGTCGCTTAAATGGGAAGCTGCAGCAGGTCACATCACCCACTCATCTGTGTGTGTGCTTCGTGATCCCCATTCAGTTTGGCAAGATTCTCAAACAAAGTCCAGTGTCCTAAAAATATTTGGAACTATTACAAAGCATAAATTATAAATGTTTCAGGAAAATGGAAAAAGGTGTCTTGGGCCTACTTAAAGCACAAAATGATCTCAACCATTATTCAACAATGATATGAACATCTTTTATTTCATCTCTCCTTAACAGTTCCTTCTGTTTGCTATCATTTCCTGCTCAGCACCATGTCAATAATTACTAAATTAGCAGGACGCCTGTACAATTTCAGCTCAAGTGTTATTACTGACAAGTCAAACAATGGGGCTGATAGAAAAGATGGGACTCCATCTCCTTATTTAGATGGACCGTGTTCAGAAGGAAAGATTGAAGCCTCCTTTTTCTACAAAAGAGGGAAGGAGGGAATGGTTTACATTTTGTGCAGCTCAAGGACACAGAGTCAGAGGAAATAACTTTTTAATGTAAACCTCTTTTCATTTCCAGAAAACAAAAATGAAGGTCACTGGAAAGAATCATGCTTGGTGGAAAAAGTAATTACACTTTTTTTCAAATCTTAGAGGAATAATGCTTTTATATTTTCTGAGATGACCCAATTTGCACTGCAATATGCTCCCTTAAATGTAAGTGTGCGCACGTCTTCACCCTGCATTGTTTTTCACCAGTAAAACATGCCCATATCTCACCTCTGATTAATTTCAGTCCTGATCTCCCAAAGTGCAAAAGTGACTGCACCAGAGTTGTCCCTCCTTACAACGATGAGTTAAAAATGAAAGACTCTTTGGCCGGTTGTCACCTCCCCGACTCCCCAAAAATCAGAGTCAAGTAGCTTCAGCTATAAACCATCTTTTCAAACTGTACAAGTCAGCTCTCCCCACCCGCTTCGAGCAGGGAAGGGAGTAAACTGACATATTATTGTTCAGAGGAACCTAGGGTTTTGGGTCCAGCAGCCAGTGGGTGGCTGTGTGTACTGAAAGGAAAGTTTGCTTAGTCCTGGTTCATTTTTCTCCAGCCCCACATACATATGTGTATACACCTAGGACTCTGCTATCTATACATGGACAGGTAAGACCCAGCATTTCAGGAATATCTTTTCTCTACCATAAGGTGTAGTGCTTCTTAAACTGGATTGAATATTTGTTAAAATGTGTGTGCCTGACAATATCACTGTTAACAAAACATTTACACACCTTTAAACATTCTTTCATTATTTCCATTAAAATGCTTCAAGCACTTTCTGGACATTGATTTGCATTTGGTATAGATATGAGCTCACTAGGCATAATACAAAGCTTATTTTTGAAATGTCAAACTTTCTGGGACCTCTGGCTTGTAGTGAAGTAAACATTTATTTAGGAAACATATATTGCCTGTTCTAGATAATCCACTGAGAAACTCTTGATGTCTGAAGAAGTCATCATTCATGGGATCATTTTACAGGTTTAAAGGCCCTGATCTTAACTCTTTCAGCATCCAGAAAAGAATAGATGGTCACCTCACTAATGTTAAATCAGATTTCTATCTTTCTTAAAGAAAGTTTTAGCTCTGTATTTCTCTTCACTCATTTTATCACACCAGCTGGGAAGAAAGGGATGTGGATAATCTGGGGTGATTTGTTTTGAGAGCTGACAGGGAATTGGGGTTTCTATCACCTGCAATAACTCAAAGGTGTTAATACAAGCACTAAGGTCATCAGAAATTCAACAAACATGTGCAGTGAGAGGCTCAGAAAAGAGAAACAGCTTCTGTCTCACTAGTATGAACTGGTAACACTTGACCTAAACTGTCATAAAATTGGTGTTTAGTGGTTAATGAACATGTTTACCTCCTTAAGAAGACCTGCAACATTTGATTACTTATGCTCAAGAACCCAATTGTGGATTTTGGTAATTTTAATAATGAGTCTCAAGGTATGAAAAAATCTTCACTATTGCTATTTTTCCAATGTTGGGAATTTATTGGTGATCTCAGAACTCTGGCTACTGATTGAAAGGATACACATAAGGAAAGGGAAGAAGAGGGGAAAAAAAGAAAAGCTAAGGTTATCATTGTAATATTTCTAAAATTTGAATTTAATGATTTTACCTTGATTTGTGTACTGGTTGCCCATTCAGTTGAGTTCTTTTTAAAAAAAAATTATTGGAGTATAGTTGATTTACAATATTGTGTTAGTTTCTGCTGTACAGCAAAGTGTATCAGTTATATGTATACATATATCCACTCTTTTTTTAATTTTTATTTTATTTATTTATTTATTTATTTTTTGTGGTACGCGGGCCTCTCACTGTTGTGGCGTCTCCCGTTGCGGAGCACAGGCTCCGGATGCACAGGCTCTGCGGCCATGGCTCACGGGCCCAGCCGCTCCGCGGCATGTGGGATCTTCCCGGACCGGGGCACGAACCCGTGTCCCCTGCATCGGCAGGCGGACTCTCAACCACTGCGCCACCAGGGAAGCCCCCACTCTTTCTTAGATTCTTTTCCCATGTAGGTCATTACAGACTATTGAGAAGAGTTCCTTGCATTATACAGTAAGCCCTTATTAGTTATCATACTAAGTGAAATAAGTCAGAGAAAGACAAATATCATATGATATTGCTTATATATGGAATCTAAAAAAAATGGTACAAATGAACTTATTTTTAAAAAAAATAGAGTCACAGATGTAGAAAACAAACTTATGGTTACCCGGGGGAAAGTGGGGAGGGAGGAGGGATAAATTGGGAGACTAAGATTGACAGATACACAGTTGAGTGCTTTTTTGCTCCCACAGAATTGACTGAGTTCTCTGTTTTCACCAGTATTGACCCTCTGGAATCGTTCAGTATGTTTTCCCTTGTGCAGTATATGTGAAAACATTTTTTTGAACTATCGGCTATTTGAGTTAGTTGTTTTTCGTACTAGGATCTGATTCTTTATTTGTTTAAATATTAATATATTTTGAAAGAAGCTTCTGAATTGTGAGGTGCTGCCTAGGACGTTGGGTAGATTAGTAGATGGTATCTCCATAGGCATGTCAGAGGTAGATGAGTAAATAGGTATGTCATTTGCACTAACAAGGATTTGTGGTATTATGAAAATGTGAGACAGCAGACTCTTCAAAACAACGATTTGCAGGGAGTGTAAATGAAGATGCTGCTGTAGGGAGACATAGGGAGATCAGTGGCCTTTCTTAGGATGACTCACCCCTTTGAGTGAGATTCCTCGTTGTCCAGAGTTTCACACACACACACACCCCACCCTTTCCTTTGGTCATAGCTTGCCAAAGGACCTTTTCAAAGAGTAGCTATTAAAGAATAGTTTAATTGGATATTATTAATTTGAAATTTCCTATCAGGCTGCACGTCTAAAATGAAGTGTGAGCCTGCCTAGTAAAGTGATAACTGTCCCAGGATGATCTCATGCAAAACCCTTTATTTCACACAGCATGGTCAGATTTCCCAGGTTTGATATCTGGCTCCACCATATCATCTCTGATGACTTTGATCAAGTTACTTCACAATTTTTCCTTCTGTAAAATAAGGATGAAAACTCAGCAATAATGTCCGCCTCATGGGGTGATTGCAAGAGTTGAATGATTTCATAAACATAAAGAGCTCAGGACCATGCTGAGCACAGAGTATATACTTTCTAAAAGTTAGCTGTTATCATTATTATTATCATCATGCAGAGTGATTTGAAGGACTGTCTTGGTTATACCATGTTCTCAGATTTATGAGCATGCTCTTTCTAAATCAAGATGGAATTGGCCTTTATCATTTGCAGTCTCCATTAAGCAAATGATTTATCTCTATTAGAGAAGCTACAGAAAATGATCCGTTGACATGTACTAACACAACCAATTTATTTACCGTTCCCTCATGCAGCACATATTTACTCAGTGCTCATTATGTGCAAGACACTATATAGAAATGAGGATGCTCAAATACTGAGTCTGTTGTATAGAGAAAGGATCTTTTAAAAGATATGATTATACACATTACACACATATATGTATGTGTGTGCATAAATATATAATATATACACACATATATGTAATTTTGTTAGAGGAATCAAAGTTTTTGAGAATCTTGAAGTTTTTCCTTGAGAAGGAAAGAAATGAGACATTGCTTTGTTTGTTAATTTATTGAACATGTTTGTCAACCACCTAGGCAATTCCAGTAATGGTGCAAGTCCTTTAGGATGATAACATGTTCTGGATAAAAATTAACAATCCATTATCCTAGGGGGACTACAGGATAGACTAATGGTTGCTGTATGCACCCATGAGTGTACAATGCCCATAATCAAAGCACTGTTTTACAGTCTTTTTTAAAGTAATCTTTAAAAATGTCTTTTGAAGTAGCACAGGCATGCAGTTAAATCATGTCATTTGGAAAAGCTTAGAAGTCAAGGAGTTTCACATTTCCTTTGGTCATAGCAGTGTCAGAGGACCCTTCTATATAGCAGCTACTATTAAAGAGTAGTTTAAATGCATATTAATACTTTGAGGGTTCCTAGCAGTCCACGTGTCTAAAACGAAGCATCCCTAGACTGTTCCTGACCCTGCTCCTCACAGGCAGCTCTTTTTCACCACTTATCATGTTGTTCTTTAGGGGCCATTGCCACATCTCTAAATTATATTTTTAGTGGTTATTTCTTGACATGTTATATTTAGCCCTTAGGTATTGATTCCCTATCATCTTCTCCCATCAATTTTAGAGTAACTCCTGGCTCCCTAATTTGTAACTCCCACCTTTTCCTTGTCATCCCCCCTTAGTGCCCATACTCTATCATCTATTTTCACTTTAACATTGTCAGCATTGTTGAGCTTTTTAGTCCCTTGTGTATTTCCACAATAAAATCTGCTATGGCTTCTAAAGGTTGGTTTTAAAAGTTAAAAAGCAATAAATAGTAATTAAGATTTTTCGACAATATGAACTTATTCCTAGTTTGTGGTGATTAAAATTTTTTTGTATTTCTATTTGTATTTCTTGGAGATTCCATTTGTCTTTTTCTGACTTTATAGCAATATGTCAAGCATAATATAACCCTGTTTCCCCTCCACCTCCACGCAGAAATCAACCTCTCTCCTGGAGCCATCCATCCTCCTACATTGACCTGGGTTGGAAGCTCTGAGGATCACATTGGGATCTTCCATCCTTCTCCTGCAGATCTTTTGTATCTTGATACACAGATCTGGTTCTAACATCATTTACTGTGGCATATATTTCATTAAGTTCCCAAGAATGGTTCAATAGAAGCAAAGTATAAGTATTTTTACCTCCAAAAAACTTCTTCATACTTTTCTCATATTTGATTAATAGTCTGCTTGAGACAATGATTTTCTCCTCAGGACACTGGAGGCATTCATTCATGTTCTTAGCAACCATGCCAGTTTGACTCTACTTCCTTTGTAGGTGACATACTGTCCTGCCATTCTTTGTGACATGTGCTTTCTCCTCATAAATTATGTTTTTCTCTCTATCCTTTGTGTTGTGAAATTGTATAATTTCCTAAATGTGGTCTTATTTAATTTATTTTTCTGAGCATTTAGTGGACCCTTTCTTTTAAGTCTCATGTAGAAGATTTATTTCTTCATTAATTATTCAATAATTTATCCATTCAACCAATATTTTTCCTATTATGCAAAGGGCACTATTCTAGGCACTTGAAATGTGTCAGTGAGTGAAAACAAAAACAATCCCTACCTTGAGGAGCTTAAATTCTATTTGGGAGAAAGACAAACAATAAATAATAAATATAATAAATAAATACTTTTTAACTGTGAGTGGGATGCCTGGGCAGGAAGGGGAAGTTGCTGTATTTAATAAGTTGGTTGAAATTGGCTTTATTAAGAAGATAATATCAATATTTGAGGTAAGACTTGAAGGAAGTGAGGGAATTAACCAAGAAAATATCTGAAGGAGGAATATTCCATGTAGAGGAAAGAATGTGTGGCTGGTATGCTCAAAAAAAGTAAAGGGTCCGTGGGGACTGTGAGGGTTTGAGACATCAGGAGAGTAGAAGGAAAACAAAAGATCAGAGAGGTAACAAGGAGAGCAAAGATCATTTAGGATCTTGTAGGCTGTTAATTGTAAGAACTGGGAATTTTTCTTGGAGTGAAACAGGGAGATAATCCAGGGTTTTGGACAGAGGAGTGATATGAACGGATCTGTATTTTTAAAGGCTCATTCTGGTTGCTCACTGATAATAGACTGAAGCGGAGGATAAAAATACAAACATGGAGACTTGTTAGGATGTAATTACAATAATCCAGGTGAGCAATCATAGTGGTTTAGTTCAAGCTGGTAGTTCCAGAAGTAAGAAGTAGTTAAATTCTGCCTATCTTTGGATATGGGTCCAACAGAATTTGTTCATGGACTGGATGTGACATCTGAGGGAAAAACCTCAAGGAAGACTTTTACCTCAGCCACTGAGTGAATGTAGTTGCTATCCACTGATATTCGTTCTGCACGTTAGACATCAGGGTGGAGGTTGCCAGTGGGGTGGGAATGTGAAAACCTGGGATCCCAAAGGAGATCTGAGCTAAATGTGTAACAACATGAGTCATTGTCATATAGGGAGTATTTAAAGCCTTGAAATTGAATGAGACAATCAAGGCAAGGAGAACGAATAGAGGAGTGTCAAAAAATAATGCAAGCTGTGCCTCAAGTAAGATGAAGTCTGAGAATGGACCACCACGTCTAGCAATGTGGAAGTTGTTGGTGACCTAGGGGAGGGTAGTTCTGCTGGAGAAATGGAGGTGAAAGCCTGGTTAAAGAGGGCTTAAAAGAGAAGGAAAAGATTAATTGAAGACAATGCATATACAGAAAGCTTTCAAGGGCTTTCGTTTGCCAAGAGAAGCAAAGAAATGAAGCCAATAGCTGGAAAAGGAAGTGAGGATGTGTGTGTGTGTGTGTGTGTGTGTGTGTGTGTGTGCACGCACGCGTGCACGCATGCATAATCTTTCAAATTAAAAAATAACAGACTGTTTATAATGGGGAAAATCCAATTGAAAACAGGAGTATGACAGAGTGGAGAATTGTTGGAGTGATGTCTTTGAGTAGACAAGGAAGGATGGGATCTAATACGCAAGTACAGGGATTGGCTGAGACCAAGGTGGTGTAAAAGCAAAATGTGTGGGGCCAGTGCTGGCAGGTGGTAGACATATAGTGGAAGACTGAAGTTCTCTTCTGATTGCTTCAGTCTTTCAGTGAAACACAAAGCAAGGTAATCAATTGAGAGGAGGGAGGGAGAACAGGTACTGGGGAGAAAAAGGAGAGAAGATGTGAAATCAGCATTTAGAACAGTGTTACTGCAAGTGTGTATGCAGGCGGGACATGTGGTCAGCAGTCTGTGATGAAATAAGTCCAGCCATTGAGAATAACTATTCATGAAGTTTTATAGTACATCCACATTCCCTTAACATCCAAGCCCATGATACATATCAGCAAATGTGGTTTTGTGCTTATTTTGTGTAAGAGTGTATTCATTTGACGGCACTGTTGCTATGCAAAGAAAACATTGAGGTATTGCCTAGATTAAGGAGTTTACACTGGAAAATAAATCAATGCACTGCTTCCCTCACTGAGAATGTTTTGAAAAAAGTTGAGCTGAATCAAACTGTGACTTAGTGACATAGTGAAAAATGTGAATCACACAATTATTAAATTGGAAGTATTCTCATTATTATGTAATAACATGGAAATTGGTCATGAACAGCTTATTGTGTGCTGAGGTATGATGGCTTATGGAGAGAAAAATGTTGTGTTGCAAAAGTTTGAACTCTAGAGTTCATTCTTAGGGTTTCTGCAAGAGAAGTAACCAGTTTGGTCCCAACTTTTTTTTAAAGATGTGCAATGAACAACCAAGCTTGTTTATTTCTTATATCTTTAGTATTTTAATTTAATTATAACATTCCCCTGCAAATGGAAGGTAAGATCAAAGGACAGATACAAAATTAGAAGATGGGAAGAACAGAGTTCTATAGATTGTTTAATCAGGTTTCATAAGTAGCAATGATTTTAATGAAGCCGTGGTGGCCTTCCTATTGCACATCCAAACAGGTTGTAGGTTATAACAGAACAACCGACAAATTGATAAAAAGTTCTAAATTTTTTATTTTGCATCAAAAATAGACTAATAGGAAATTCATGGATCTAAAATTGACCTTTTACATCAAAATATAATTTAAATTTGACATTCTAGGATATGACATTCCAGGATAAATTATTGAAACTTTCTACTGACCAAGAGTTAAAAATCACTTTTTTTTTAAGAAAGTGTTAGCTCTTTGTGTGCCCTTGTGTGTCTCAAATCCCCAGAGCTTTTTTTAAAAAAATGTAAAATAAATTTATTTATTTATTATTTATTTTTGGCTGTGTTGAGTCTTCATTGCTGCACGCCGGCTTTCTCTAGTTGTGGCAAGTGGGGGCTACTCTTTGTTGCAGTGTGTAGCTTCCCATTGCTGTGGCTTCTCTTGCTGCAGAGCACAGGCTCTAGGCGCTCGGGCTTCAGTAGTTGTCGCACTCGGGCTCAGTAGTTGTGGCTCGAGGGCTCTAGAGCTCAGGCTCAGTAGTTGTGGCGCACGGGCTTAGTTGGTCCGTGGCATGTGGGATCTTCCCAGACCAGGGCTCGAACCCGTGTCCCCTGAATTGGCAGGCGGATTCTTAACCACTGCACCACCAGGGAAGTCCCAAAAATCACTTTTGAAATTACAGCATGATTTGTTCATTTTGAATAAAAGGAAAAAAATAAATATTTTGAGCTTGTCGAAATTGCTTTAAAATCTCTTCTTCCATTCCCATCAACATACTGTATGAGTACTGAGTATTGCTAATACTCCTGTGAATACTGTTAAAACAAAAAACTTAAAAAACATTTATATATTCATTATCCTCTTCAGGTAGGGTTGCTATCAATGCAACGTAGATTAGATGAGTTAAGCAAGAGGCAAGTTCATTTTTCACATTAACAATTTTAGGTATTGACATACTTGCATAATTGTTCAAAGTATACTTACAGGCATTACACAAGGGTGTTTTCAATTTTCTTTATTATTTTGTTTATTTCAGACTGCAGAACAACTGAAAGTTATAAGTGTAATAAATATTTTCTATATATTTTGTCCATAATTATACTTTAAATGACCAAAGTGTATGGTGTTTTTCCAAAGTGTACAGTTTTGAAATTTCTTTTTCCCCTATTATTTCATTCAAATTATATTAGCTAAAATTTAATTTTGTATCTGCTAAATTTAACAACAAATTGAGCTTATATTTTGTAGGTTTCTTGTTTTTCATTTGTTTTAAATTATGTTTTACAAAAACATGAATCTGGAATAGATTGAGGAATAAAGCTAATATTTTTTTTAATGTATTTATTGAAGTATAATTGCTTTACAATGGTGTGTTACTTTCTGCTTTCTTATAAAACTACTATTTTACTATAAATGGTTTGAGAAGCACTGTCTGGCCATGAGAGCCATGTAAGTTTTTCAAGCCAAAAGTCACATGATTAGAAATATACAGTGACAGTATAGAAGACGACAGATTGATAGAAGGGCTGAGTATCTGAAAAATCATGTAACAGAAACTGAATGAGCCAGTAGTAAAGGCCAGCTAGTCTACAGCTGTAAATAACAAACATTGCCAAGGGAAAATTTTGAATGATATTATGGTGAAGGGAGAGGAATCTAAGATTTTGGAGACTGAAGAGTTTTCAATGCAATGGAAAGAGGAGTCACAGTTCATCATAAGTTTTTGAAATTTGCCAACTAGATGATGTGTAGTTGCAATAAGAGATCAGAGGAGGATTAGACTGATGAAGAGAGAAAAAGACTCAGCCATTCAATATTCATCCAACAAATATTTAAGTACCCTTGGAGTACTAGACACTGTTCTAGACACCAGAGAGGTAGCAGGGAACAAAAAAGTCAAAGCCCTTGCCCTCGTTGAACTTATATTCTAGTTGGGAAAATATAGACAATAAAAAGTAATTAAATAAATTGCTAAATATATATCAGATGGTAAATGCAAAGTAAAAAATCAAGCGTAGTAAGAGAGATGGTGGTGTTGAGGTAGGAAATGATGTGGCTATTAGCATTTTTATAGGGTAGTTAGGAAAGTCTTACTGATATTTCTCTTCACATGTGGGCAAAGATGTGAAAAAAGTGAAGGAAACAGCCATGAAATGATTTGAGGGAAGAATGCAAAATACCCGAGGCAGAAGAGAGCTTGACATGTTTGAGAAGTAGCAGGGAACCTAGTTTCAAGGCAGTGAGCAAGGGCGGTGAGTGGGGTGGCACTGGTAGGAGATAAGGTCAGAGGAGAGGCAGAACCCAGGCCTGGCTTCCATCTATGGACATTCTGAATCAATAGATGTTGGTAGGGCCCATGGATTTGCATTTCTAATAAGCTCACAGGTGATATCAATGCTGCCAGTCAGAAGATCACACTTTGAGAACCACTGTGTTTGCCTGTACAGTCTAGGCTGTATAAATAAGAAAGAGAGGAATGAGGTCAAACGGACAGTAGAAGGTTTCAGGTTTGATGTATTGTAGGAAACTTTTGGTTATTAGAAGTAATAAGGAAGGATCAGAGGTTTTAGACAGAGATGATGAAGGTGGCATAAATTGTTGCTAATGACAAGGTCTAGGGTATAACCTTATAAGTGGAAGACTCAGATATAGGATGTAGAACATGATTCTTGGAGGTGAGTTGCTCAAGGAACTGAGAGGCCAAGGTATACTGATATCAACATTGTATATAGATATTGACATTACCATGAATTTTGATAGAAGTCGAGTTTAAGAAAGTGACAGTGAACCACGGAAGCACTAATTCTATACCTATACCCCCTACAATCAAATGGTCAAAGGAATGCAAAAGTGAAAATAGTCAACATTTGAAAGGGTCAGTGAGATGAGAAAAGTATTCTCAAGGGGCAAGCAGATTTTTGGTCAGAGTAGGAATATGTGAAGGAAACATTCATATATGAGTAGATCAAGGTTGTTTTACAAATGATAGGTCATATATTCGAAAAGACTCAGAGAAAGGGTCTGGAATGGGAGAGGTGAATGCTTGAATCAGATTGGATAATGTCCATTTCTGCAGGATTTAGAGTATGGGATTTATGAGTGATCTGGGAGTTTTGGTTTCTTAATGAATAACATAGCAGAGGTAGAAAGTATGACAGGATTCCTTCTAATGGGTGTACAAGGTTAATTGTCCCACTTGGGGAAGGAGACGTAGGATCTATCTAATGCCATCAAGGTTCTGAAGTGCCTCTAATCCTTTCTTCTAACTTCTAATAACCCACAGCCTCCCAAAATATATCAATCTTACCACCTGTCACTGTCCACCACTCCTCATTCTAGTATCAGGCACTATTCTAGAGGCAGGGAGTACAGACGTAAACCAGATGGATGTGTTCTCTTCTCATAGAACTTACCCATGGTGATAGAGAATGAAACATTAATAAGTAAACAAGTACATATGTTCATAAATAAAATCATTTCAAAGAGTAACATCCTACTGTGAAAATTATACAGGGTAAATTGAAATAGAATTGGAGGACATTTTTGTAGAGTGGTTAGAAATGATTTCTCTGAGGGGTTGATATTTAATGTGAGACTGAGATACAAGAAGAAAGAGAGGGGTGGGGAGAAGGTGGCGGATCACTCCTGATGGAAATATTCAACACACAGGCTATGGATGGGAACAAGCTTGATATGTTGCAGATCGGAGAGTAAGCCAGTGAGCTAGAGGGGAACATGACAAATGAAGTCAGAGAAGGCAGGGACAAATCAGTATTGAGTTTTTTAGAGTCTGGAGTGTGTTCTGAGTATGATGAGAAGATAGTGGAGGATTGTAAGCAGAAGAGTAACATAAACTTATTTTTATTTTTAAATGAACTTTCTGGGTGCTATGAAGAACTAAGTGTGGGGGCAGAAGACAAAATCAGGGTGGGTTTTGTTTTCACATGTATTGAAATTCAAGCAGATTGAGATTTCCAGTGATGTGCAGATGTTTCAAATGTGGGGATCAGTCATGCTAAAACCAGTTTGAAGTGTGATGTACCAACAGCTATGAGTCACTCTGTCATTTCACATCTATATCATAAGACTGACTCACCAGCGAGCATAGCAATTTCTTCTCTCTAGAATATATTCCTTCTGTAAATTGGATTTCATATCTATCTGGCCTGTTTCTGATAAGAGCATCTTTCATTGCTGCATTAGGGATAGTGTTTGTGTTGGCAGAAAATAGAGTCATTACTAGTTAAGGCATTTTCTTTTTGTTCCTGACTTTTAAATCCATTACATGGAGTTTCAGCAACTCATAATATTCCTAATAGAAAGAAAAATCATAGCCACTTTTTTTGTAAGTCAATAACTTACCCTGTTTGTTGCCTCTAGGTCAAACAATTTAGTTTAATAAGTAAGAGGGGACACACTTTTTCTGTTGGAAATACAAACTTTTAAATTAGTTTCCAGCACTCTATTCAGAACAATGGATGCTAACAGAGAACTGGGGACCAGGCAGTAGGCAATAGAATGAACAAGGGCCAACCTTTAATTCACATGACAGTTTTCATGTTTTAGTTTGGTTCTGATCTAAATGTCAAAAAAGACAAAGAATTACGTTGTAAACAATGACTTCACTTGTTTTAAAGAATGGAAAACTAGGAAGGGTCCCAAGTATTTTTAGGATCAGAAAATTTAGATGGTCATTCACCTCTTTCACTAATTGAATTTTTTTGAGAAATTTATTTATCCTCTCTGTGTCCTGGCATTAGAAAAGAGAGAAATAAAATTGTCCTTAAAATGTTACCAAAAATTAAATATATTAATGAGAGTAAATGTGAAAGTGCTTTATTAACAGGACACTCTATAGAAATATAAAATAATTCTTATTCAAATATTAGTATTTATGTCCTTAAAAAGAATTCTAATGTTCTTATTGTGGGCTTTGTCTCTAAGAAAACATAAACCCTTTATTCAACAAAGAATAGCTATCACTAGTACTGAGACAATAAAATATGCCCTCTAAAGAGGATAGTATAGTATAATAAATAGTACCTTTAACAAATCATCAAAGCAAATAAACCTTTATAAGCCTGATCCTTAGTAAGTTCTTTAATGTTCGAAATGTCTTAAAAAGAACAACTTTTAGTAGAAATCAATCAATGCCAAGGCATAGCCTACAAGTAAAATTTTTCACAACTCTTTGGACTCTTCATTAGCAGCATCTTGGTATCTTGGGCAAATGCATTGATAGACTAATGGTACTTTGGGAGAATATACCATGCATTTAAAAAGTGTTTCTTATAAGCTTTAAAAGAACAAGTGAGAAAGAACAATTTTCATGTCTTTCACTGTTTGTGGTATGTATCAAGTTCCAGACACTTGTTCTGATTTTTAAAAAATCTGTTCAATAACTCTGATCCTAAATTATGTCTTTTTGACTCATCACAACACACAGTTTGTATTATTCATGGGCAAGCTGAGTCAGCTATTCATGACACAATGGCTGTTTTACTTTATATTAGGTTTAAGACAAACTTCAAACTTCTAAACTTCTAACTTAAAATATTAGTATTTTAGGAGGAGGATGCCTCTTTCAGAAGTAAGGTATATAAAACATATATACCTTGAGTATTGATTCATCAATATAACATACTGATGAACCAATACTCATTTTTTTCAGTGTGAGAACCAAGTTATCTGGCACTGATTTTTTTGGACCATTCTTCGTATACTTCTAAGTTTTATAGATTTTTGTCTCAGGCCTCACATAAGAACTCTAAAGAGGGAAATGCAGATATTTCAAACATTCAATGGGAGGAGATCTCCGATGGGTTTATTTTGGAGTAGGCAAAATGGCAGCTCATTCATATTTGACAAGTCTTCAGTGTCCTGTTTTATAGATTATTATTGAGGGCCTATTATGATTCAGGTCCTGTACTAAGCACTAGAGATTAAAAAAATAAATCTAAGTGAATATGTCATGAATCATCTGAGCGAGTGCTTGGTGGTGGACACACATATATTTACTTTCTAAGAGCTCAGGTAAATGTCTCGGGGTGAGTTTCATTCTTGCACTTGGGAATCTGCAGGCTGAATTATAATAATAACAATAAAAAAAATAAACATTTATTAAGTGTTATCTGTGGGTAACTATCCAATATATTATTTCTAATACCTAGAATAATTCTAAACAGGAAGGTGTTATTATCCAGTTTTATAGTTTTAGTAACTTAGAGAGATTTAGTAACTTGCTCAAGGTTATATGAATAGTAAGTTTGATAGTCAGCATTTACACCCAGATCTAGCTTCAAAGGTTATTTATTTTCTTTGCTTGTTCTTTAAATATCATATGATCTACCACTATGAAATATCTTTTAGGAGTTAGGTAGCTTGGGTGGATCTTGCACGCTGCAGAAATTAATACAAGGCAATTAATGAAAAAGAAAAATATTCTCCTTCATGTGTTTAACTTAGTATTTTGTTGCACCCCTAAAATCATCTCATTTTATTTTCCACATTGTAAGACTGAACTGTCATACTGCTCCTCATGTTCTGGAGAAGAAAGCAAGGACCAAGAAGATGATACACCTTGCCTAAGAGCACACAACTAGAAATTATCAGACCTAGGGATGATATTTGCCTTTTTTACTCTTTCTATTGCACATCCAATGTTGGATTATGCTATCCTCTACTTGGTTAATGTGGAAAATACATATTGCAGTATCACTTTCTCTGTATGGTTCTGAGCTAGAGTTGTCCAAAAGAAGAACATGCTGAGCTTAGAAGACAGAAGTGAAGTAAAAGGTTATTATAATCAGATACAGTGATAAAGAAACAAGGGCATGGATGGTTGGTATGGATACCAGCTTTCCTTGCTCCCCTCTACTTCACACCCACCTCAGCTTGACTATTGTCTTTGCTTCCCAACAGCAACCCTAGACCCACCATCAGATGTTTGACTGTAGATCCACAGAAACAGTAGTTACACAGCAGGAACAACTTCCCAATAACCGTTTTGTTAGCTCCCCTGCATGATTCTAATTGAGTATTCAACATATGTGGCATCTCAGATTTCCCTTTAAACTCCAATTTTTCATCCATGCCAGCACTCCAGACAAATTGGTTAGTGTCCCTTTGGTCTCTAACTATCCCTTCCAGGCATTCTTTTTCCCATTCTGCCCTCATTTGTATAAGGAAGGTCTAGTTTCTATAATCAATCCCTTATTCCTCTAACATTTTCCGTGGCTCTACTTCCCTGAGTAAACTCTGACTAGTACAGTTATTGTTCCTAGAAATGATCCCACAGGAACAGAACCTTAAAGATGAGATTGGTTCTCTGAGCTGACTAGACATAAAAAAAAAATTATAGGTGATTTTGATGTCACCTATACGTGGGACAGGGTGGCTTATGGCATGCAGTGGTTACACATTACATAGGTTATCATCTATGATCATCTGGAGTCAAGCGCCCATAGAAGACAAGGCTTTGGGCAGGTAGCTAATAACAAGTAACATTTTTTTTTTTGATTAAAATAAAGAGTATAATGGCATTTGGACTTGTTGTTTACAAAGGATAATTTGGATTAAAAATTTTCTAAGTTCAAGGCTTTAAATTCCCAACTTGAGATGTGGATAAGGAACCAAAAAGCTTTTATGACTAATTTACAATAAACCCTTGTCTCCTGTAGCCACAGATTAAGACTCCTGAAAAACAAACCCCAAAGCTAATCCTGAAGGAGACTGAATAATACTGCAAGCGGAATTCACAACTTTACAGTGTCTCTTATTGGGAAGAAGGGGACCCTTAAAATTAGAAAGTCAACCAGAAAACATTGGACTTGAACCTTAATTTAGATCAAATGTCTAACAGATGTAAAACAAACATTCCATCCAGCAGCAACAGAATGCACATTCTTTTCAGGTGCACAGGGAATATGTGATAGGTCACTACACCAGTCTTAAAAAATTTAGAAGATTTAAATCATACCAAGTTTCTCTTCTGACCACAATGTTATAAACTAGAACAATGTACGAGGAGGAAAGCTGGAAAACTCACAAATATATACAAATTAAACAACATTCTCCTGAACAATCAATGGGTCAAAGATGATCAAAAGAGAAATAAAAAATAATCCTGAAACAAACAAAAATGGAGATAACTGTATCAAAATTCATGGGATGATAGAAAGCAGTTCTAAGAGGGAAGTTTAGAGAGATGAATGTCAACATTAAGAAAAAAAGAATATCAAATAAACAACTAAACTTTATACCTCAAGGAACTAAAACACAAAGAACAAACTAAGCCCAATGTGAGGAGAAGGAAGGAATTAACAAATATAAGAGCAGAAATAAATAAAATAGAGATGAGGAAAACAAAAGAAAAGTTTAACAAAGCTAAAAGCTCATGTTTTGATATATACAAAATTGGCAAACCTTTAGCTGGACTAAGAAAAAGAGAATACTCAAATAAATAAAATCAGAAATGAAAGTGGAGACATTACAACTGATACCACAGAAATGCAAATTAACATAAGAGATTACTATGAAGAAATATACACTAAAAAATTGGGTAACTTAGATGAAATGTATAAATTCCAAGAAATATGCAACCTACAAAGACTGAATTGGGAAGAAATAGATAATCTGAACAGACCAGTAATGAGTGAGGAGATGGAATCAGCAATCAAAAAACCTCCCAACACAGAAAATCCCAGGAACAGATGATTTCACTGGTGAATTCTGCCAAACATTCATGAAGAACTAATGCCAATCCTTCCCAAACTTTTCCAAAAAATGGAAGAGGAGGGAACATACCTAGACTTATTTTAGAAGGCCAGCATGACCCTGATACCAAAGCCAGTTAAGGACACTACAAGAAAAGAAAACTATAGACCAATACCCCTGATGAATATATGTGCAAAAATTCTCAAAAAAGTATTAGCAAATTGAATTTGACAACACATTAAAAGGATCATACATGATCCTTTTAAATGAGGATCATCCATGATCCTTTTACATGAGGATCATCATCCATGATCATCCATGATCAAGTGGGATTCAGCCCTGCCATGCAAGGATGACTCAACATCCACAAATCAATACATATGATAAATTGAGTGAAAGATAAGTTTTATATAACCATCTCAACAGATGCAGAAAAATATTTGACAAAATACATCTTTCCATAAAAAAAATCATCAAAAAATTAGGTATAAAAGGAACATACTTCAGCTTAATAAATGATATATATGACAAGCTAACATCAATGGTAAAAAGTTGTAAGCTTTTCTTCTAAGATTAGGAATAAGACAAGGGTGCCCACTCATACCACCCCTATTCAACATAGTACTGCAAGTCCTAACCAGAGCAATTAGGCAAGAGAAAGAAATAGAAGTTGTCCAAATTTAAAGTAAGAAGTAAAATTGTCATTATTTGCAGAAAATATGATCTCATATACAGAAAATCCTAAGGACTCCACCAAAACTTATTAGAACTGATAAACTAATTCAACAAAGTTGTAGGATAAAATATCAACACAGAGACATCAGTCACATTTCTATACACTAGTAAAAAATATCTGAAAAAGAAACAACATAATCCTGTTCACAATAACATCAAAAACATACAAACAAAATACTCAGGAGTGAATTAAACCAAGGAAGTTTTGTACACTGAAAATTATGGCCATGAGGAAACAAATTTAAAAAGACACAAAAAAACGGAAAGGTATCCTGTGTTCATGGATTGAAGAAGTTAATATTGGTAAAATGTCTATAAAATCAAGTCATTATTCAGTGCACTCTATATCAAAATTCCAAAGGCATTTTTTCACAGATGCAGAAAAACAATTCTAAAATTTGTATGGAACTGGAAAAGACCCTGAATAGCCAAAGCAATCCTGAGAAAGAAGACCAAAGCAGGAAGCATCAAACTACCTAATTTCAAACTATACTACACAAATATAGTAATCAAAAGCTGTATGGGAGGAGAGACCTTCAAGATGGCAAAGGAGTAAGACATGGAGATCATCTTTCTCCCCACAAATACATCAGAAATACATCTACATGTGGAGCAACTCCTACAGAACACCTACTGAATGCTTGCAGAAAACCTCAGATTTCCCAAAAGACAAGAAACTCCCCATGTACGTGGGTAGGGCAAAAGAAAAAAGATAAAACAGAGACAAAAGAATAGGGACGGGTCCTGCACTTCTGGGAGGGAGCTGTGAAAGAGGAAAAGTTTTCACACACTAGGAAGCCCCTTCACTGGTGGAGACAGGGGGTGGGTGGGTGGGGGTAAGCTTCAGAGCCACGGAGGAGAGCATAGCAATACGAGTGTAGAGGGGAAAGTGGAGAGATTCCCACACAAAGGATCACTGCTGACTAGCACTCACCAGCCTGAGAGGCTTCTCTGCTCACCTGCTGGGGCAAGTGGGGACTGGGAGCTGAGGCTCGGGATTCGGAGGTCAGATCCAAGGCAGAGGACTGGGGTTGGCTGCTTGAACACAGCCTAAAGGGGGGTTAATGTGCCACAGCTAGCCGGGAGGGAGTCTGCAAAAAAGTCTGGACCTGCCTAAGAGGCAAGAGACCATTGTTTCTGGGTGCGCGAGGAGAGGGGATTCAGAGCACCACCTAAACGAGCTCCAGAGACGGCGTGAGCCACAGCTACCAGCATGGACACCAGGGATGGGCATGAAATGCTAAGGCTGCTGCTGCTGCCACCAAGAAGCCTGTGTGCGAGCACAGGTTACTATCCACACCTCCCCTCCTGGGAGCCTGTACAGCCCACCAGTGCCAGGGTCCCGTGATCCAGGGTCAACTTCCCTGGGAGAACGCACGGCACGCCTCAGGCTGGTGCAACGTCACTCCGGCCTCTGCCGCCGCAGGCTCGCCCCGCATTCCTACCGCTCCAACCCCCTAGCCTGAGTGAGCCAGAGCCCTCAAATCAGCTGCTCCTTTAACCCAGTCCTGTCTGAGCGAAGAACAGATGCCCTCAGGAGACATAAACGCAGAGGCGGGGCCAAATCCAAAGCTGAACCCCGGGAGCTGTGCAAACAAAGAAAAGAAAGGGAAATCTCTCCCAGCAGCCTCAGGAGCAGTAGATTAAAGCTCCATAATCAACGTGATGTACCCTGCATCTGTGGAATACCTGAATAGACAACAAATCACCCCAAATAGAGGAGGTGGACTTTGGGAGCAAGATATATTATTTTTTCCGTTTTTCCTCTTTTTGTGAGTGTGTATGTGTATGCTGCTGTGTGAAATTTTGTCTGTATAGCTTTGCTTTCACCATTTGTCCTAGGGTTCTGACCATCCGGATTTTTTTTTTTTTTTTTACGCCCTAGGTTTCTGCCATCCGGATTTTTTTTTTTTTTTTTACTTAAAAAATTTTTTTTCCTATTAATTATTTTTATTTTTTTAATAACTTTATTTTATCTTACTTTATTTTGCTTTACCTTCTTTCTTTCTTTCCTTCTATTTTTTCTCCCTTTTATTCTGAGCAGTGTGGAGGACAGGTTCTTGGTGCTCCAGCCAGGCATCAGGGCTGTGCCACTGAGGAGGGAGAGGCAACATCAGGACACTGGTCCACAAGAGACCTCCCAGCTCCATGTAATATCAAATGGTGAAAATATCCCAGAGATCTCCATCTCAACACCAAGACCCAGTTTCACTCAATGACCAGCAAGCTACAGTGCTGCACACCCTATGCCAAACAACTAGCAAGACAGGAACACAACCACACCCATTAGCAAAGAGGCTGCCTAAAATCATAATAAGGCCACAGACACCCCAAAACACACCACCAGACATGGACCTGCCCAACAGAAAGACAAAATCCAGCCTCATCCACCAGAACAGAGGCACTAATCCCCTCCACCAGGAAGGCTACACAAACTACTGAACCAACTTTAGCCACTGGGGGCAGACACCAAAAACAATGGGAACTACGAACCTGTAGCCTGCAAAAAGGAGACCCCAAACACAGTAAGATAAGCAAAATGAAAAGACAGAAAAACACACAGCACATGAAGGAGCAAGGTAAAAACCCACCAGACCTAGCAAATGAAGAGGAAATAGGCAGTCTACCTGAAAAAGAATTCAGAATAGTGATAGTAAAGATGATCCAAAATCTTGGAAATA
>NC_041224.1:78006940-78007343 GCF_002837175.3 Physeter macrocephalus
GCCAAGACACATATTAATCAAACTATCAAAAATTAAATACAAAGAAAACATATTAAAAGCATCCAGGGAAAAGCAACAAATAACACACAAGGGAATCCCCATAAGGTTAACAGCTGATCTTTCAGCAGAAACTCTGCAAGCCAGAAGGGAGAGGCAGGACATATTTAAAGTGATGAAGGAGAAAAAACTACAACCATGAGTACTCTACCCAGCAAGGATCTCATTCAGATTTGATGGAGATTTGTAATGAGGTGGATAGACCTGGAGTCTGTCATACAGAGTGAAGTAAGTCAGAAGGAGAAAAACAAATATCGTATGCTAACACATATATATGGAATCTAAGAAAAAAAAATGTCATAAAGAGACTAGGGGTAGGGACACGGGGAGGGGGAAGGGTAAGCTG
>NC_041224.1:78007826-78008505 GCF_002837175.3 Physeter macrocephalus
AATCAGAAGAAAGCTGGAGTAGCAATTCTCATATCAGACAAAATAGACTTTAAAATAAAGACTCTTACAAGAGACAAAGAAGGACACTATATAATGATCAAGGGATCGATCCAAGAAGAAGATATAACAATTATAAATATTTATGCACCCAACACAGGAGCACCTCAACACATAAGGCAAATACTAACAGCCATGAAAGGGGAAATTGACAGTAACACAATCATAGTAGTGGACTGTAACACCCCACTTTCACTAATGGACAGATCATCCAAAATGAAAATAGATAAGGAAACACAAGCTTTAAATGATACATTACACAAGATGGACTTAATTGATATTTATAGGACATTCCATCCAAAAACAACAGAATACACTTTCTTCTCAAGTGGTCGTGCAATATTCTCCAGGATAGACCATATCTTGGGTCACAAATCTAGCCTTGATAAATTTAAGAAAATTGAAATCGTATCAAGTATCTTTTCCGACCCCAATGCTAAGAGACTAGATATCAATTACAGGAAAAGATCTGTAAAAAATACAAACAAATAGAGGCTAAACATTACACCACTTAATAACGAAGTGATCACTGAAGAAATCAAAGAGGAAATGAAAAAATACCTAGAAACAAATGACAATGGAGACACGATGACCCAAAACCTATGGGATGCAGCAAAAGCAG
>NC_041224.1:78008644-78010929 GCF_002837175.3 Physeter macrocephalus
AAAGAAATCATAAAGATCAAATCAGAAATAAATGAAAAAGAAATGAAGGAAACAATAGAAAAGATCCATAAAATTAAAAACTTGTCCTCTGAGAAGATAAACAAAATTGAAAAACCATTAACCAGACTCATCAAGAAAAAAAGGGAGAAGACTCAAATCAATAGAATTAGAAATGAAAAAGGAGAAGTAACAACGAACACTGCAAAAATACAAAAGATTTTGAAAGATTCCTACAAGCAACTCTATGCCAATAAAATGGACAACCTGGAACAAATGGACAAATTCTTAGAAATGCACAACCTGCCGAGACTGAACCAGGAAAAAATATAAAATATGAACAGAAAAATCACAAGCACTAAAATTGAAACTCTGATTAAAAATCTTCCAATGAAAAAAGCCCAGGACCAGATGGCTTCACAGGCCAATTCTATCAATAATTTAGAGAAGCGCTAGCACCTATCCTTCTCAAACTCTCCAAAAGATAGCAGAGGGAGGAAACTCCCAAACTCATTCTATGAGGACACCATAACCCTGATACCAAAACCAGAAAAAAACGTCACAAAGAAAGAAAACTACAGGTCAATATCACTGACTAATGTAGAGGCAAAAATCCTCAACATATACTAGAAAACAGAACACAACAGCACATTAAAAGGATCATACACCATGTTCAAGTGAGGGTTATTCCAGGACCCATGATCAAGTGGGGTTTATTCCAGGAATGCAAGGATTGTTCAATATATGCAAATCAATCAACGTGATACACTCTATTAAAATTTGAAGGAGAAAAACCTTATGATCATCTCAATAGATGCAGAGAAAGCTTTTGACAAAATTCAACACCGATTTATGATAAAAACCTTGCAGACAGTAGGCATAGAGGGAACTTTCTTTAACATAATAAAGGCCATATATGACAAACACACAGCCAACATTGTCCTCAATGGTGAAAAAGTGGAACCATTTCTACTAAGATCAGGAACAAGACAAGGTTTCCCACACTCAACATTCTTATTCAACATAGTTTTGGAAGTTCTAGCCACAGCAATCAGAGAAGAAAAAGAAATAAAAGGAATCCAAATAGGAAAAGAAGAAGTAAAGCTGTCACTGTTTGCAGATGACATGATACTATACATAGAGAATCCTAAGGAGGCTACCAGAAAACTACTAGAGCTAATCAATGAATTTGGTAAAGTAGCAGGATACAAAATTAATGCACAGAAATCTCTGGCATTCTTATACACTAAGGATGAAAAATCTGAGAGTGAAATTAAGAAAACACTCCCATTTACCACGGCAACAAAAAGAATAAAATATCTAGGAATAAACCTACCTAAGGAGACAAAAAACTTCTATGCAGAAAACTAAAAGTCGCTGATGAAAGAAATTAAAGATGATACAAATAGGTGGAGAAATATACCATGTTCTTGGATTGGAAGAATCAACATTGTGAAAATGACTCTACTACCCAAAGCAATCTACAGATTCAATGCAATCCCTATCAAACTACCACTAGCATTTTTTACAGAACTAGAAAAAAAAATTTCACAATTTGTATGGAAACACAAAAGACCCCGAATAGCCAAAGCAATCTTGAGAACGAAAAATGGAGCTGGAGGAATCAGGCTCCCTGACTTCAGACTATACTACAAAGCTACAGTAATAAAGACAGTATGGTACTAGCACAAAAACAGAAATAGAGATCCATGGAACAGATAGAAAGCCCAGAGATAAACCCACACACATATGGTCACCTTATCTTTGATAAAGGAGGCAAGAATATACAGTGGAGAAAAGACAGCCTCTTCAATAAGTGGTGCTGGTAAAACTGGACAGGTAAATGTAAAAGTATGAAATTAGAACACTCTGTAACACCATACACAAAAGACACTCAAAATGGATTAAAGACATAAATTTAAGGCAAAACACTATCAAACTCTTAGAGGAAAACATAGGCAGAACACTCTATCACATAAATCACAGCAAGATCCTTTTTGACCCACCTCCTAGAGAAATGGAAATAAAAACAAAAATAAACAAATGGGACCTAATGAAACTTAAAAGCTTTTGCACAGTGAAGGAAACCATAAACAAGAGCAAAGGACAACCCTCAGAATGGGAGGAAATAGTTGCAAACGAAGCAACTGACAAAGGATTAATCTCCAAAATTTACAAGCATCTCATGCAGCTCAATAACAAAAAAACAAACAACTCAATCCAAAAATGGGCAGAAGACCTAAATAGACATTTCTCCAAAGAAGATATACAGATTGCCAACAAACACA
>NC_041224.1:78011172-78016178 GCF_002837175.3 Physeter macrocephalus
CCTGAGAAAACCATAATTCAAAAAGAGTCATGTACCACAATGTTCATTGCAGCTCTATTTACAATATCCATGACATGGAGGCAACCTAAGTGTCCATCAACAGATGAATGGATAAAGGTGATGTGGCACATATTTACAATGGAATATTACTCAGCCATAAAAAGAAATGAAATTGAGTTATTTGTGGTGAGATGGATGGACCTAGAGTCTGTCATACAGAGTGAAGTAAGTCAGAAAGAGAAAAATAAATACCATACGCTAACACATATATATAGAATCTAAGAGAAAAAAAAAAGGTCATGAAGAACCTAGGGGTAAGACGGGAATAAAGACACAGACCTACTAGAGAATGGACTTGAGGATATGGGGAGGGTAGGCTGTTACGAGGTGAGAGAGTGGCATGGACATATATACACTACCAAGTGTAAAGTGGATAGCTAGTAGGAAGCTGTTGCATAGCACAGGGAGATCAGCTAGGTGGTTTGTGACCGCTTAGAGGGGTGGGATAGGGAGGGTGGGAGGGAGGGAGATGCAGGAGGGAAGAGAAATGGAAACGTGTATATGTATAACTGATTCACTTTGTTATAAAGCGGAAACTAACACACCATTGTAAAGCAATTATAATCCAATAAAGATGTTAAAAAAATAAGTAAATAAATAAAATAAAATGGGAAAAGGAACTGAATGGAAATTTTTCCAAAGAAGACATATCAATGGCCAACAGGTACATGAAATGGTGCTTGGCATCATCAGTCATCAGAGAATTGCACATCAAAACTGCAATGAGAGGGCTTCCCTGGTGGCGCAGTGGTTGAGAATCCGCCTGCTGATGCAGGGGACGTGGGTTCGTGCCCCGGTCCGGGAAGATCCCACATGCCGCGGAACGGCTGGGCCCGTGAGCCATGGCCGCTGAGCCTGCGCGTCCGGAGCCTGTGCACCGCAACGGGAGAGGCCACAACAGTGAGAGGCCCGCGTATCGCCAAAAAAAAAAAAAAAAAAAACTGCAATGAGATATCACCACACACGTTTAGAATGAGTATCATAAAAAAAAAAAAAAAAAAAAAAAAAAAAACCCACACACAAAATACGAGGTGACAAGTGTTGGTAAGGATACAGAGGAAAGAAAATCCTTGTGTGCTGTTGGCAGGAATTTAAGTTACCAGAGCCTCTCTGGAAAACAATATGAAGGTTTCTAAAAAAATTAAAAATAGAATTATTTTATGATTTGCAATCTCATTTCTGTGTATATATCCAAAGGTAATGAAAATAGGATCTCAAAGAGTTATATGCACTCTCATGTCCATTTCAGCATTATTTACAATAGCCAAGATATGAAAGCAACTTAAGTATCCATTATCATATTATGAAAGAAGATGTGATACACACACACAGAGGAATATTATTCAGTCATGAGAAAAAAAATAAATACTGACATTTGCAACAACATGGATGAATCTTGATATGAAATAAGTCAGACATAAGAAAGACAAATACTATAGGATATCACTTATATGTGGATTCAAGAAAGGCTGAACTCATAGAAACAGAATGTAGAATGTTGGTTACTGGGACTGGTAGTTGGAGGAAGTGGAGAGATATTAGTCAAAGGGTACACACTCCAGCTTAAGATGAGTAAGTTCTGGTGATCTAATATACACCATGGTGTTGTATACGTGAAAGTTGCTATGAACGTAGATCTTAAATGTTTTTACCACAAAAAGAAATGGCAACTATGTGATGTGATGGAAGTGTTAGCTAATGCTATGGTGGTAATCATGTTGCAATATATGTGTATCAAATCAACATATTATATACCTTAAACTTATGCAATGTTATATGTCAATTATATCTCAATAAAGCTGGAGAAAAGAGAAAAAGACAATAAAAAATTAAACATTTAATAAACAAAGAAATAAATAAATTGATGGTCTATTTTAGACATGTTATTCAGCTTTCTTCCCCTGTCTTCGTCCAGTGGTCTCATGGCTATTACAGAGGTATTTGTGATTTTGCATAGGTTCATCTACATGGGCTTCCACTCACCAAGAACAATATAATTGTAGTTACTGTAGAGTTTCTAACTTGCCCACAGAGAGTAACAATAAGCACTTGTTAATCCTCTGCTTTCTGACTGAAACTGTGGCTTTTTCTTTTGCACAGAATATTCTTCCACTGTTAATGATTGGAAAATATTAATTTTCATCTTTTAACCCTCCTAAGGCTTGGAAAATTAATTTATCTTAAACAATCATAAGTATTTTGAACTTATTAAAATTAAATAATTTTTAGTAGAAAGAGTGATAGGAACTAATCTTTATGCAAGACTTTATATAACTACAGTAAACAGTTTTCCTGCATAGTAATACAAATAGTAGTATCAAATATTTAGAAGTGTTCCTTCAAAACCCCATGTTTTGGCCAATATTCTATAGAGAACAGAAAGTAAGCAAGACTAGCTGATTTAAAGCTCTTTAGTGTCTAGAGACTGTCTTGCAAACCCTCAGGTATAATATTTATTCCCCTTGCCTATAATGATTTACTCTATAATTTATAACCATACATAAACTGCCAGTTTTAAATCAAAGAGCATTTTTGAGATGGTAACACACTCCTATAGAGGGGTACTAAATCTCTCCCTTAAGCATACTTGAACTTTCCAATATTCCTTGGGGAAGACTCAAAAGATGCTGCACCATGGTATGTCAGCTACTTATGAGAAAATATTATGATTTTTGCTAATTGGACCATTAAAAAATAGGTTTCAATAAAATTTGAACTATTCCTTGAATAGGCTTAAGTGTGATAACAAGAATTGAACACTTTTTCATATACCATTTCTGCAGAGCTAAACATAGCAACTCATTCAGCCAGACAATAAACATGTGTTGAGTGGTCAGATATGACTGACTTCTCTGGTCAAGTCAAACTGATATGAACTATCTAAACACAAAGTAACTAGAAAACTAATAAATTATATATATATATATATTTGAAATTTCTGGACAAATTCTGTAGTGTTGAAGAGTAGAAAGGAATTATGTTTCTGAGATTAAGCCAATTGAATTTGATGGTCAATAGGTGTGGAATATCAAGGAGAAGAAAGAATTGAGGATGACATCATTGCCTGTGTCATTCTCCTTGAGCCGATACGACCTTTGGGATGCTTTCATGGCACACTTTCTTTCTAGTTAGATCAACCTGCCTGGTCAGAATTTAAGCTACTACAATTTGTGGAAGAAGAAGAAAAAGAGTCAGACATCTACAAGACTCTCCTTCTTCTTTTCAACATCAATTTCCTTTTGAAACTTAGGAAACCCATGCTCAGGGTTGAAAAGCAAAGGTGCTGACAAGTATATCTAAATTGAAAATAATTGGATGCTTGTAGGTCAAAGCAGTGAGGCACAGAAAGTCAAGTATCTGAACATCAATGGAAAGGCAAGTGGGTCAGAAGATAACCCGTATCTTCTATATCTCTCTATGTCTGTCTTCTAAAGGCTCACTTTGGAATTCATAGTGTTCTCTGGTAACCCAATGAAGTTAAAGCCTCTTATTATAGTATGTTAATAGTACTGGACAATTCAGCTAAGACCCCTGAAATGGGAAGGAGTCATCTGTAAAGGCTCAGAGAATGAAAATAAACCTGAAACAAACCTTGACAAATCCCCACACTATAAAGTATTTGAAAATATTCCTAAACCATAAGGAGCATAAGGAACTTTTCTAAGCTAATATGGTGAACAGAATGATTGGATAAGTACAAACCAGTCTCTTTGATGTGGTAATTAGATAACAAAATTTTGTATGTAGCTCTCACAGAAGAGGGAAAAAAAAACTGTTAAATTTCACTCAAAGTTTATTTTCCAAAAGATATTGAAATAAGAGACTCATCCACTTCTTGACACACTTCAATTATTTTAAAATTAACTTTATATATATTTTGCCTGTAGTGCAATATTCTGACTTAAGGAGTCCCTCAAGGGATGAATATATTTGATAATACAGTCTTCACTTTCATTTCAGTCTTTTGATGACACTAAAGTCTGTTATGAAACATTACAGACCCTGGGCACTGAAAAATGATTCTACCACTTCACCTTAGTAATAAAACGAACTTCTAAAAGAGTTCTGGGAGGCACTGCTGTACCATCTGGAGGAAACAAAGCATGGTTTGGAGTCAGTGAACTTGGTAGAAAAACTAAGCTCCATCACATCCTAGTTATATAAATTCAGAAAGGATATTTAACCTTTCAGAGTATCAATCTCTTCCTTCCTGAAATGGGGATCACAATAACTATTATGTCATTTGCTGTGGTTATTAATTCCAATAACCTATTTAAAGCAATAGTAAATGCACAATAAACATTCATGTATTTTTCTCTCCTGCCACCATTCTTTCTCTTTTTCCATCATAAACAATTTAATATTAGACTAAACTGCAAGTGACAGAAAACCCAAAATAACAGTATCTTAAACTAGACAGTTTATTTTCCTCTTCTGAAAAATGTAGGCAAATCCAGGGTTACCACGGTTGTTCTGTGATCACCAAAGCATGACTCAACAGAGCTCTCCACCTCTATCCATCATGATAATATCACAGGGAAAACAGTGGAGGTGGCCGCATGATTTAAATTCAAGAATACCTGTTAGTGTCTTTACTTTAATCTCACTGGACAGGACTTTTATTAACAAGCCTCTGTGAGGGTTAATTTTATGTCAACTTGATCTGGTCATAGGGTGTCTAGATACTTTGTTAAGCATTATTTCTGGGTATGTTTTGAGAGTGCTTCTTTTTTTTTTAACATCTTTATTGGAGTATAATTGCTTTACAATGGTGTGTTAGTTTCTGCTTTATAACAAAGTGAATCAGTTATACATATACATATGCTCCCATATCTCTTCCCTCTTGCATCTCCCTCCCTCCCATCCTCTCTATCCCACCCCTCTAGGTGGTCACAAACCACTGAGCTGATCTCCCTGTGCTATGCGGCTGCTTCCCACTAGCTATC
>NC_041224.1:78016384-78048040 GCF_002837175.3 Physeter macrocephalus
CCACATCTTCTTTATCCATTCATCTGTTGATGGACAGTTAGGTTGCTTCCATGTCCTTGCTATTGTAAATAGAGCTGCAATGAACATTTTGGTACATGACTCTTTTTGAATTATGGTTTTCTCAGGGTATATGCCCAGTAGTGGGATTGCTGGGTCATATGGTAGTTCTGTTTTTAGTTTTTTCAGGAACCTCCATACTGTTCTTCATAGTGGCTGTATCAATTTACATTCCCACCAACAGTGCTTCTGAATGAGATTAGCATTAGACCAAGTAGACCAAATAGGCATATTGTGCTCCCAGTGTGGGTGAGCCTCATCCCATCCATTAAGGGCCTGAATAGGGCAAAAAGGCAGAGGAAGGGAGGATTTGCTCTCTCTGTCGTCTTCTGCCCTTGGTCTGGGACTAATGCCATTGGCTTACCAGTTCTGGGAACTTAGGACTCAGACTATAACCCTTCCACTGGCTTTCATGGGTCTCCAGCTTGCAAGCGTCAGAACAAGAGACTTCTTAGCTTCCATAATTGTGTGAACCAAAACCTTATAAAAATCTATCTATATCGATATCTCCAATCCACATCTATGTCTTTCTATCTATCTAACCTGGGAAATGTAGTTTTTATGTATTTGGTCATATGCTCAACTAGAAATAGAGCTTTTAAAAGTTTTTTTTAAATTATTATAAAAAAATGGAAAACAGATAAGATGGAAAACTCTAAGCGTATATACTTCTCTCCCACCTTCTGTAATCACCACCTGAATGGAATCAAACATTTCAGTGGAATTATAACAAATGGTCATTTCAAAGAAAAACATAGTTTATCTCTATAAAACCAAATTATTCCTTCATGCAATGTACTAAATGGAGTGAAAGATTGAACGAATCAGTTGATTTGACATTGTACAGAATAAGTTCAAATGGAATTGTATACTTTATTAATAATCTAAGGAGTTGATGACTTTCTTTGTGTCTACATTGGCCCTGTCAGCTGAGAAAATAGTGGAGACATCATTATAAATTCATATCTAGAGATAACTTTATAATAATAATAAAAGGCTTTATTTTTAGGAGAATGAGTTGAGATTTTAATAAACAAAACATCACCTTTTCACATATTTCCTCCAAATGAAAAATAAAAGTGAAAGAAAAAGAAAACGTAAGATGTATCTTTGCAATAAGAATCCAATTAACAGATGAAAACCACCAGCTAAATCAGTTTTCTGCTTTCATATGGAAGAGAATTGGCTGGATAACTAATTTAACTGTGTATAAATGGGCCTGTAAGGAAGTAAAAATAAATTTGGCAGGAATATATTTTACTCAGGGGTTTGGGTATGCGAGTCAGAGGAACAATGTTGGTTTGAAATGAAATTACACTTACCTAAGTGTACGGATGTAACAGGTTTTCATTTAGCTGGAAACTTTGATATTTCATCTTCTTTGGCGTTACAATACCTGGCCTTTGACTCTCTGGTTTGGGCTTTACCAGGCTTGGAGTTAGCAGGGGGTTCTAGGCTGGATCTTCCCCCAAAGAACTTGGCCGTGGAGACTTCCCTGTGAAATGATGAAAGAGAAGATGATTTCAAGACAGCTCTTTCTAGCTCTAGGATTTTTTGTCCCTGTGACTTCATGACTTGAATTTCCTGACAATTTACCCCCTTTTTGGTGTGGGATAGAAGACTTTTGTCCAAGGTGACAGGGAGTGCTGTGGCATCTCTGCTTGGCACAATCCTTCTAACATTTGAAAATCTTTTCCTGTCGCATGTGCAGTGTTACTTTAAATTTGCACAATTTCCCACTGCTGCCGTTTAAACGGTAACAGAAGGTTCAAGTGATTTGCAAACTGTAAGAAAAATGACCTCAGACACCCCCATCATTTCCAGTGGCTGTAGATATACCCTTAGGCTAAAGCCACAGCAGAGTTTTAAATACTGCAAGATAAATCCAAGCTGACCCACTTCCTCACTTCTGACACTTTCAACAATTAAGGTCCCATTAGCCTCACTCTAGTTGCTGTTCTGTTAGAAATGCCATGTGACCTGTGGAGGGACACCTAAGAATTTCCACTCTCTAAGGAGAAAAATGTATTAAAACATAGACTTTAAATTTTGATTATTCATCTTCATTCCTAAATATCTGAAGGGACTCTCCCTTTCAACCATCCTAGAATATAATTAGGATATTTTAAACATACTTACAACAATTGTTAAGTAGTTTGATTGTTTCTTTCTTTTTAAAATCTGACTTCCTTACCAGAATTTCATCTTTCTAAGGGCAGGGACCAAGCCTATCTCATTTGACCTTCTTTTCTATGATGCCTAAAACATAAATCATCTGGCCCATATGGGTGCTCAATAAATATATGATAAATTAATCAATCAATCAATCCAAATTCAGAAGGAAGGCCATATGTAAAGGTAAGAGAAATCTCACAGTTGGGGTTAATAATCTATTTGATCAGTGTTACTGCATCATTCTGCCATAGCCATGACCTTCTACCAAGTTGTGCAAATTTCTGCTCATGATTAAGTTCTCTTGTTTAATTTGGTTTCAAAGCACATCGTTTCTCTCTCTGTGGTATACTTTTTACCGTGCTATAGATTTTCTAAATGCATGCAAATGTAACCAAGATGGCTCATTTTGTTATCAATTTCCCAACTGCTAGCTCCCTAATCATTAACTAATTGTCTCTGTGCTCTATTGACAACTTGACCACTTTCTTGCTAATTTTTGCTGACACAGTGGAGGCCCCCAAGAACTGAGCTAACCTTTGGCTATTCACCGAAGAGCCACAGGTGGAAAAACAATCGATCAGCCTGGCCTCTGTGTTCAGGAAAACCTCATCAGCGTTCCAAATGATTTGTCTAATGAGGCATCATTAATTGACAATGGGCAGGAGGATGAAGAGCTTCCTTTACTTTGATTACAATTTTTCTAGAATGGACCGGAGCTTAGAAAAAGCATGTGTGAGAGTGGAATGAACAGTGGGCTAAAGACTACATTTTGGGCTAAGGTAAGAAACTGGGGCAGCTTCCTCAAATTTCTGGTCTTACATGAAGTTTATACAGGATGGAAATGTGCATTTTAAGGAACACACTATAAGTCAACCACCACAAGTATTTCACCTTTATAATTTGTGAGGTGGCAGCACAGGATTAGGGATGTGGATGATTGTATATTTCCTTAAAAAATAGCTGGAGCATGATAGGGCTATAGCTTTGAAGTTACTAGCAAGGCCTCGTATTAGACTTGGATATGATATAGACATTTGGACTAAGCAGCCATTTGTACTTTCACTTATACATCAGCCAGCAGTAATATTTATTCATGCAACCAATATGTATTGAGTACCTGTTACATGCCAGAGGCTGTTCTGGTACACATGGGTATTTGGGCTGCTGATGTATACTTCAGTCAACAATAGAAATGAAAGAATGTCTACCCACCAGGAGCTTACCTTCTAATGATGGGAGAGAAACAATAAACAGGAAATGAGTTAAATATATAACGTTACAAGGTTATAAGTACCCTTTATTGAAAAACAGAGTAAAAATCATAGAGAGTATGGTGAGGGGAATGAGGAGTGCCGAGTGAAGGGAGGTGGGTGGCATATTTAAATACGATAGTTAAGGTAGTTCGGAAGCTTGAAGAAGTTAACCAAGCTGGAAAACAGGCACAGTGGGCAGAGGGGACAGGCAGATGGTGACTTTATCCACGAGTGGACTTGGCATGTTGGAGGATACTGGGGTAGTCAGTGCAGCTGGGGTTGGGAGGGGCAATGGGGAACTTTGGGAAAGAGATGGGCTGGAGGGCGTGGCCAGGGGTGAAGGGGTGGGGCTGATCAGAGTCTTCTGGACCTACAGAAATTTAACTTTTTGTGGCAGAGAAATTACAAATCATCATATAGAATTTTAACTGAGTTAATAAAATGATCTAAGATGTGCAAGAATAACTCAGGTGGGGAATAGAGAATGTACAAATCAATGCAGTTTTAATTATTTAAAAACCAGTGAATTGATATGTATTTGCATATTTACTAAGTTTTGCTAACTTGGAATTCTTGGTATTCCTCTAATTGCTTGTTTTCTGGGAGGTTGGTGTGGAAAGCCTTTGGGTGGTTTTACTAGGAGCTCATTGTCTTTCTCAAGTGAACCTGTCAAGAGAACCGTAAGAAAGAGGAACCCAAATGGATAAACTACGCTATTTAAAGGAGCTGAATTGTGGGGATCTGGTGTGAAAATGTCATGGATCAGTGGAAGCCATGGAAAAAATGAGCGCCCATTTGGGCTGAGATGACCCTGTTACTGGTTGTCAAAAACAAATAAATAAGTTGGCAGCTAATATCCAAACAAAAAATAAACTTGGTATGCAATCTAGGTTAACAAGAGCTAAACTTGTCATCCTTAACTGCCCAGACAACCAAGGAACTGAAGTGTGGCCATAGTGGAATCACAGTCCTTGGGACTCCACAAAGCTATTTCTCATTTTGCATACCCTTGGAAATTATAAAAGAGAGTAAGGAAGAATATTAAAACTACCATTATTTTTGCTACCTCTGCCCACCCCAAATTTTTACTAACAAATTTTCAGGTCTTTTTCAGAATTTTCGTTTATTTTTTAAAATATTTGAGCTCTCTCTCATTCTGAACTCAGGATACAAGTGCCTTGAATGCAATACTTGTTCAATGATCATTGGTTCAGTGCATATCATGTAGTAGTTTACATCTTACTGTCCCATCATGCTCTCAACAGGTCACTAAAGGCTTTTTATAATGATAACTTTAACTATGCTTACACTGTTCCACTATATGGCAGGTGATATAGAAGAACACAGGCTCTGGAATAAGATGAGTCTTGTTTGAATCCTTGACCAGCCACTATTTACTGGGTATTTTGGGAAAGTCACATAATTTCTCTGAGTTCCATTTCCTCATCTATAAAATGGGGAAAATATTTATATCTACTTCACAGGGCTTTTAGGAGGTTTGAGATCATGTAGACCAAAAATCTGGCACATTTGCAAACACCCAAAAATCACTTAATAAATAAATTATAGTTATGTTACTACATTAATCTCCAGTAATATTTATTGCCTGTTTGTTTTTTCCATTTTTTCAATATTAAAATAATTCCACATGAATATCTTTGCCATAAAGTTTGTTCTAATTTATAAAAATTTTTATGGTGGTTAATCCTTAGAAATTGAATTAGTGGATAAGAGAATATGTGCATTTTAGAAATTTTAATATATCAGCCAAAATGCTTTTTTAAAAAAAGTTGTATTTGTTTAACTGTACTCCATCTATTTGAATATTATTATTTTTTAAATTTTTTGGCTGTGCCATGCAGCATATGGAATCTTAGTTCCCTGGCCAGGGATCAAACCCCCACCCCTTGCATTGGAAGTGCAAAGTCTTAACCACTGGACCACCAGGGAAGTCCCAATGTTGAATAATACTCTTGCATCTAAATGTTTGCTAATGTGTTAGGTAAAACAAGCAAACAACAAATAAGCTGTTATCTTATAGTGGCTTTAGTATATATTTATTTCCTTCATTAATGGTACCAAGCAATTTTTGTTTTTATTAGCCACTTCTGTGAGTTACCTTTTCATGTTCTTGACCCTTCGTTTTATGGTATGGTGTGGGGGAGAGCGCTATCATTGTTTTTTATCCTATTAATTTGTATGAGCTTTCCACATGTAAATGGAATTTGGAATTATTTTTTAAAAGAATACTTTTTTAAACATCTGATTATATTTGATTTAACATACAAAACAATCCTAGTTAATTTTTTTTTTTTTTTGAGATACCTCAGGGACCCTGTAAAGCATAGCAAAGTTAACTGGAAATCAAAAGAACTTTAAAATTTGATATTTGGGAAGTTTGTCAAAAAGTTTTAAAACACTTGGTCAAATAAGATCATAGGTCATTTTAAGACAATACTTACTCCTTAACTAAAGTTAAGAGATCTCAAAAGCAAATACAGATCACTTAAAGGCAGAGAAATTTATACAACCTGTTATCGAAAGCAGCATTTCAAGAAAACTTTGGACGGAGAACCAAATCCAGTCTTGTCCTAGCCCATTCCCAACAAAATCCAATTACCTAACTAGATTTAATCCAATCTTAGAAAATCCTGATCATGCACAACTCCTTTTTTTAGTATTTTTTTTTAATCCTCGCACCTTCTTTTACTGGAAACATACATTTTACTTTCCTTAAAAGTTTTTTTTCACATCAAGTTACTTTTTTTGTTGACAAATTTACAATAGATATAATAAGGTTTTATTTGACTGCTAGTAAACCTAGGTACAACAGAAGTATTATATTTAACACTGATGACTCTAAAGAAATGTCTATATTAATCAAACCAACAAGGTTAAGCCACCTTCAATACAAGATATTAATTTAATGTTGAATATTTCCTAGGTCACGTGAACCCTAAAATCATTCTGGCCGGTTTTATATTCCTTAGTATTTATATAAGTGCTTAATTTTTTAAAGTCAGTTAAGTAGAGCTCTTTCACATATTAATTTTGGTAATACCATACACCTACAACACACATTGATACACTTGAACACATAAAAAAACACAGGAACCTCACAGTTTTCATTTCAAAAATTCAGCCCTGAGTCTGGTACAACAATGTAAAACCTATCAGTTACAAGGGGCTGGATCCAAGTTGGGATTCTGGCAGAGGGAACAAATCAAGGTCTAGATGACTAAACCCTTTTTACTAATGTTTATAGAAAAGACACTTAGGATTTCTGTTTATCCTTGACAAGTCAAGTTTTAAATTACTTTACCCGCTTTTTAAAAATTTGCATTTTAAAAAGATGGTGGAGATAATTTCCTCCTAGGATGATTTTGTTCCCTTGAGGCCAGAAAAACATTTCTTTTTCTTCTTCTTTTTTTTTCCCCTCAAAGAATTGGGTGGACACCTCAATGATATCAAAGGACTGGTATACCCATTCACCTATGTTGTAAGGTTTTACTTTCTCTCATTTGCTTAAGTAAGAAGATTTCCCCCCAAATTCCTACCCGGTTCTGAATATCAGCTATGGTTACTTTAGTTAGATCAGTGGCCTCCCATTTTGGTAATCTGTTTACAAATGCTTTTGAGGATCTTCCCTAGGTTTAAGAAATTTGTACCTTAGATTTAGACACTCTATAATCCTTTTAAACTTAATAATCACCAGCTGGATATCTTTGGCCAACCCCAGAACCTTGATATTTTATACTCCAGTGTCTAGTAAGGCTTTTATTTCATCTCCAGATTCAATCTGTTCCTTTCCACTTTCTGTTGGAATCATTTGGTTCTCTTGCCCCTCAAGAAACAGAGTGGCCCCTAGCTTTGTTAATAAATCTCTTCCCATTAAAGGGATGGGACAATCAGGCACAAAGAGAAAGGAATGTAAAAACAGCTGGTCATTGATGTTGCAAAAAAGGGGTTATGTTTCAAAACATGACATCTATATTTAAGGCATTTTTATGGCAGATGATTATACTTTCTACTATTGTTAAATGAAGGTGAATTACTTTTTCTTCTCTCTTTGGCAACTTGGCTTGTTAAGGAGTTTTAAAGTTTAGCTTTCAACATTGTCTTTAAATTATATTTATATCTTCCATTGATGAAATTAATATAGATATAAAGTTATACAGCAGGTCTAAGTGTCACAAGAGTGGTACTAATACAACAGATCAGATATTATAACATACCAACATTGTGACAAAAAAAAAATTACTGGGCAGAAAGACACACATGGTTTGGCGATGTGAGGCCCATGCTCGAGGGATCTCCCCTTAATAATCCTGCCATGACTTTGGAAACTATTCTTTTTTTCTGTTTTATTGCATATTCTACACTATTCATCTGATTTAAAGAATTTTTGTGATATGAAACTGAAACCAAATTTACATGAAATAATTAAAAATTTTACGATGCTATGGGATTTAGTATTACATTTGAGGAAATAAACTAAAAGTCAAGATTCACTGTATAGATTTACTTCTATTCCTGCCCCAGTCCCTTCCTTTCCCAAGTAAATCTGCACTTGTGCTATCACCTTATGATTCTCAAGCTTTGGTTAACTCTCAGTTGTAGGGATGAATAAACAATTTGTGACTGTCCCCCAGTAAGGTAAAATCCCCTGAGTTGCCAGAATTTCCAGCCCCCACTTTAAAGAGATAAATGGTCTGATGATCATTCCTTGAGGTGTCATGCTGGCCTGGGCGGAGGCTCCCTGACCTACTTAACTCATCAGTGGCACCAGATATATGAGAAGTGGGCTAATCCCAGATGCAGCTCCGCATCAATTTACTTAGATCCAGGTAATGTGCAAGAGATAATTTTATTCTGAATTTATTTTAATCATTATTTTTAGCTTGGCTAAGTTATTCAGTATTCCTACTTAGAAAACACAGAGAATAGGAGTAACACTGAAGTGGTTTTGTGAAGAGTAAATGAGAAAATGTATGCAAAGTACAATGAAGAGTGACCAGCGTATGTAATAATTTGTTCAGCATCATTGTCATAATTTTATGATCATTAATGTTATTATTATAGTAACTATAATTTTGTGTTAAATGTGATTTCTTTTCTCACCATCCTGCTTTCCTAGTTGTTCAAAGATTTGGATTCAGTTAATCCAAACAATCAATCAATAAGGGAAGACTAGTTAGTCTGTGAAATTGTTCTTTTCCTAACCTATGCTGTCTTTTTGGTAGTCCCAGCACAGACTTATTGAAATTTAGCATTATTAAGTGCCTGAACTTGGAAGATAATTTAGTTTATACCTGAGAAAGAGTGTGTGTGAATAGCTACCATAAATGTTGTGGTTATAAACATTTAGTAACTGGAATTCGGATCCATTATCTGGATATTGTCCAGTTAAGAGTAGGTATACTTAATTCAATAGAGAGAAAAAAAACAAGAATGGATCTACCAAATAATGCAATATTCTGATATTCAAGGTTAACAAAAACTACCAAAGAGAATGACAGAAAAATTGTTGACATAATATTACTGCTGATTGTTTTACATGGAAATTGAATCTACGTCTTTGAAACCTCTTTCAGCACAGACTCCTCATTGGGGTTTGGCATGTTGACAAAAGGTTATATTAGTTTTTGTTATTAATTTACTGTTAAGAATGCAAATAAGTTTCTGATCCTTATATGCCAACTTTATGTAAGTGGTATTTTCTTTCCCTTTATTATTATTTCTCATTTTGTCAAAAAAATTAATTTTTACCTCTCCTCAGACAATTTATTTTCTAATAGCCAGATAACCTCAGTCACGGTCATGATGATTTAGTTTTAAAATGTTTACAATGCAGTATCTTGACCAAAACATTGAAAAGGGACTTCCTCTGTAGTCCCCTTTGTTGCTATGCTGAGATGACATCTATTTGGTTCTATCCCTGGGTTACCATGGAAATAATTTATTATTGTTGTCAAAGATGGACGGTCCACATACATTTTAAGTAAGGGTATTGTAGAAACTTTTCATTTATAAAGACTAGCTCTGTCATGGTGTCTGAGAACCTAGCTCTATGAAGCTGTTCATGACATTGCAGTTCAATTATGGGTACCATTAGCATGAAATTTTGTAAATGTTTTCAAGAATATTTTAAAATATAATCCATCTTTTTGAAACCCCCTTCTTTTCTATTGCTTTTCTAACAACTTAATATGGCAAAAACTAGGAAAAGATTGCACATATTTTTGTCTTATGTTCATTATATACTATGGATCAGACCATAACTAAACATACACTCACATATGCATTTAAATTAGGTCATCAGTTGATTTCTCTTTTGAATAATATCTGCTTAGTAAAATATTACTAGGCAGAATACAACCAGTTACCTTTCAAATGGACCAACAAATGCTTATTTGTTGTATGGTCCCCCCCAACAGTATATATATATATATATATATATATATATATATATATATATATATATATATATATATTTATATTTATATATATATATATATATATATATATATATTTATATCCATCTGTGATCATAAATTTTTTAGGTGTGTTTGACAACTTTAATTTCCTTTTGTGTGACCTTATTGGGATCTCTTAAACTGACTCAGGCTTATATTTAAAGGGGTCATTGAAATTGCAATTGCTTCTCAGATATGCAGAATGCCAATAAATTGGCATGTGTGGCAAAACTTAATGCACATGGCAAGGAAGAATTTCCTGGCTATGCAGCTTTCCTGATTAAATAGTGGAGACCAAATATTTCACAGGCCCTTACCAAGAGGATTTTATGCTCACTAATAAAGTTGTTCTCTTCTGTAGTAAAAAGCAGGCAAAAGAATTTGCTGCTGATGATCTTCTAGGCGCTCCCCATAATTAATATAAACTGAATTTTTAAACATCACTTCCTTGGAAAGCTGATAACACAGTAGGGTGACCAATTCGACCTTGTTTGCCAGGACTGTGCTGTTTCTAAAACTGAGAATTTTGTATCCTAGGAACCCCTCAATTGTGGTAAACTAAGGTGGTTGGCCACCCTGTAGCATAGTTGAAAATTTTATTATTTACCTTTATGTCAATCTATCTATTATCTAATCTTTACTGTGTGTAGTATGATTGCCTTAGTACTTGTGTTTATTATTATTTTTTTAATGATGGCATGTGACACCACAGTTCTCACTGTGATTCAATCAGGATTGCTTGTTTGGAAAGAGACTTTGAATTTAGTTTTCCTCCTTTCAGAGTTCTGGGCAGGCAGTGGGGGTAACCAGCATAGAGAAGCAGCACACTGTGCAGGGTACATGTGACCTGAAGTTGGCCTGCCATTCTTCTGCCCCTGGAACCCTGTAGGTGGAGCCTTGTGCTAGTTCCTAGGGTTTCTCCACACAGACTGACTTCCTTTGGGTTGATGATGATTGATTATGGTGCTTTCTTCATTAGTTTAAACCTAATCAGTGCTTGGAGTAATTTGAGTAATGATTGCTCATTATTGGCAATTGTGAACTTTAAGTCTTTCTATATTTTTCTCCACAAGGCAGCCAGTCAGGAAATACTAGGAAGCATCTTGGTTCACACACATTTTTAAGGAGAGAGTGGGAATAAATGATTCACAAAGCTCAGTGATAGACAGGAAGCCATAGAGGTTTTGCAGAAATTATATTACATATTTTCTTGGCAGGAAACAGTGACAGTTCCCACTAGATCAAATGTGACAATCAAAGAGACAGTTCTTACTGGATTTGAAAGTCATTCAGCCTTTTACTGAAACTCCCAAGTTCAATAAATCATGCTATTTCATATAATATTGTTATACCACTCTGTCTTATAAATGAAGATCTATGATTCTCCAACCAATCTGCTATTGTTAAAAAAAGATAATTAATGATGCTAGCTTATAAACTAATGCTGATTTACATTACAACTTATTAGAAGGTCCATTTTTAATGTGCTTTCTCCACTCTCCTTAGGTAAATCAAGTCTAAAAATAAGTTTGCTTGTACTGGTTGATTGATTTACAGCCTTAACATTGGTTACACAAGAGGGAGAAATTTTAGACTGTTCAGCAAATAAATAATTAGCAAAATCATTAGATACCCGAGGATATCATATGTAGTGGGTTTATTAAATTATGTTCCAATAATGCTTGAAGAGCCACAAATTCACAAAAGAAACAAAACTTTCAGAGACTACATTCATGATCTAAAATGGCAGATGACATTGCCTGTTGGTTTTGATAGTGTATGTGGATGATAAAGCTAATCTTGTGACATTGTAAAGGCATTTATAGTTTTAGACCACCATAAACAAAGTTATTATCCATTAGAAATGTTTTCAATTTGATTCTTACATTTAAAGATTTTCTGTTTTTATGTTCAGAATCTAAGAAAATTTTCAAAAATCCTTTAAAGATATAAAGCTCATATATATATATATTTATTTTTATTTAGCAAGAACAGTTAACATGAGATCTCCCCTCTTAACAATTTTTAAGTGTACAATACATTACTGCTGACTATAGTACAATGTTGTACAGACCTCCAGAGCTTATTCATCTTGCTTAACTGAAGCTTTGTGCCTGTTGGATAGGATATTGATAAAGATGTCAGTTCCTCATAAGTTAAGTTGGAAATTTAATGCTATTTCAATTAAAAATATCACATTTTTTTCCAATGACAGATTTGTTGTAAATTTTATTTAAAGACTAAACAAACAACAAAAAAATGGAAAGGAGGAAGCTTTCCCAGGCATCAAAGCATATTATACACACTTTATATTAAAGTAATATGGAATTGTTATACTAATAGACAACCAAAGTAAGAGAATAGACAATTCAGACAGAAAGCTAATTGTATATGGAAATTTATTGCACAATAAACTGTGACATCAAAATTAAGTAGGAAAGAAATGAATTTTATCTAAAGGATGTCTTGGGATGTCTGGATAGCCTTTAGGATTAGATCTATTCCTCAGAACTTATGACAGGATAAATTCTACATGAATGATGTACTTGAGGACAACATGGTTGAATGACTTTATAACACGGATGATGGGGAAATTTTCATAGTTATGATTTTAAATCTAGAACCGATGAAGAAAAAGATTAGTACATACATTCATATTATATGCATAGTATATAAAAATATATATTATATAATAATATGTAATACATTATTATATAATACCATTGTTATTATAGATTATTGTATATTATTATATAATACTATTAAATAATATATTTTATTCTGATTATATTATGTATAATATATAATATAAACTCAGTTTGGTCAAAATATAATAGTAAAATTTTTAGTGTTTGTCATTTTCTAAGTTATTGGCTTCTCTTACTAAACCCAAATGTATGCAGTCCATGGATTACAGATCAAAGAACTACATTCTGTCAATGGTTGGAGACTATTATCTTGGATTTAAAAAAAAATTTTTGTTAAAACTATGGATTTTAAAAATTATTCATAAGTCAAATGTTTAAAATAGAAAGAAAAATATGTAATGGGCTTTAAAGGTATTTTTATTACTTGTTTATACTTTTATGAAAATAATGTAGGCAAATATAGATCAAAATAATTCACAGAGTAGTTACATATTAAACTTTGAGAATAAACTTACAATTAAAGTTTCAGTGTATTTTATATTGAAACGATACTTGTTATCAAATGTCCAACAATAAATGAATGGCTCCACAAATTCTTTAATGAACATATTTTCAGCTTTTAAAAATAATTTTAAAAACTTTTTGTCCATCAGTGGATGAATGGGTAAAGAAGTTGTGAGATATATAAATATATATGTATATATTATATATATATATATAAAACAGCCATATAAAATAGAAAATCCTACCATTTGCAACAACATGGATGGACCTTGAAGGCATTATGCTGAGTGAAATGTCAACCAGAGAAAAACAAATACTGTATGATCTCATTTATATGTGGAATCTCCAAAAACAAAAACAAAACCACCAAACTTATAGAAAAAGAGATCAGATTTGTGGTTACCAGAGGCAGGGGGTGAGGGCAGTGGGGATCCGATGAAGGCAGTCCAAAGGTACAAACTTCCATTCGTAAAATAAATGAGTACTAGGGGTGTAATATACATGATGACCATAAGTAACACTGTTATATACAGAACTTGTTAAGAGAGTAGATCCTAAGAGTTCTCATCACAGGGAGAATATTTTTTCTTTTCTTTTTATTCTATCTGTGTGAGATGGAGGATGTTAACTAAACCTATTGTGATAATCACTTCACAATATATATAAATCAAACCATTATGCTGTGAATCTTAAACTTATACAGTTTAATTTAAGGATGTATGCCAATTATTTCTCAATAAAGCTGGAAAAAAACATAGCAACCATGTTGCCACAGTAAATGTTTACAGTGTGACCCTAAGTGAAAAAAAAGCAAAATATGATATAGGCAATGTAATTATAATTTTATAAATTTACATGTATATTAATAAAGACTAAGGGAGTATATAAAAGGAAAACAAAATTTTCCACTGTTTGGTAAATTGTAGGTACTTTGTGTGTTTCTTTTCTCCAAACTTGATTTAGTATTTGCTGTAGACTAAATGTTTATGTCCCCCAAATTAATTTTGAAACATAACCTCCAGCATGTTGGCATTAGGAGATGGGGGCCTTTGAGAGATGATTATGTCATGGGGGTAGAGACCTCATGAATGGGATTAGTGCCCTTATAAAAGAGACCCCAGAGAGCTCTCTCCTCCACCTCTCCATGTGAAGACACAGTGCCAAGACACCATCTATGAATCAGAGCGGGCCCTCACAAGGCACTGAAATTGCCGGCGCCTTGATCTTGGACTTCTCAGCCATCAAACTGTGAGAAATAAATGACTGTTGTTTATAAGCTATCCAGTCTATGGTAATTGTGTTACAGCAGCCCGAACAGAATAAGACAGTGTAATATAATTTTAATCCAATAAATGACATTGAATATAAAATTACTGGTATATAGCAGCACTCAAGGAACACTGGTTTCTTTCAACTTTTAAAAGCTTGGAAATATAAACTCAAGTTTGATGATGATAAGCACTGCATTTGACTCCTCCTGGAGCAGTTTAATGGCTCTATGATCTTGGGTATGTTTTCTAAACTCCCTAATCCTCAGTTTCCTAAACCATGGAATGAGGCTAGTAATAGTATCTACTTCGGAATGCTATTGTGAGGATTAGATGAGATAAGGTAATTAGAAGGATGCAAAGCACACAGTTAGTTCTCAATAAATGTTATCTAAGAACAATAATAATAAAGGTAGTGGTAATAATGAGAGTGGAAAAGATTTTAAAAATGCAGTAGCACCCTGTGCTTGGAATTAAATAGGGATTAGTGATATTGTAATCATAATTTCCCTCAAAGTTTAATACTTACATTTTGTTTAGGAAGAATCATCTGGTGGTTCCAGTTCAAATATAACGTATCACATCTTGCCAGCCTGGGAAAAGATCAAAATTCAAAATTCGAAGTTCGGTTTCTACTGAATGCATATTGCTTTTGTATCATAGTAAAGTCAAAAAATTGCTATGTAGAACCATCGTAAATCAAGGATTGTCTATAGAGTAATAGAACCCTAAAAGAGAAAGTGATATAAGTGACTCTGTAGTGTCACCCTCCCATTTTACAGATGAGGACAATGAGCTCCAGAGATGTTTCATAAAGTCCCAGCTCATAGAAGTAGCTCTGGTTTATAACATCTGGTCTGGCATTTTTCCCACAACACCAGATTGTGTTGTACTGTAGAAAGGCAACATAAACTTATTGTGATTGAGATCTTGACCATGAACCCAGAAAGATAAGCAGCAGCCCAAGTTTCCCAGTGGAATTACATTTCGTGATTTGTAATGAATTTTAATGAAATTTTGTGCAAGTTACAGACCAAAATACTTCAATATTAAAAAGTGGCTACCTGCTATGTTCAGGAGAAAAAGTCTTTATACCTAAGATTAGTAGATGTGCTCTGTGTAGTCTAAAATGATTTCATAAATTTTTATGGCACTTGAACAATGCAAAAAGCATTTGCATCTTCACTATGTTAGCGTTATTTCAATCTCCAGCACAGCCTTGGCCTGGTGGTTTTATCATTCCCACTTGTGCTTCAAGAAACTAACACACATAAGGTCTAACATCGAGTTCCTGAGCCCTCAATTTTTGGAAGCTCAGAGCTCTCTTGTCTTTACAGGCTGAGAAAAACTATTTAAAACCACAGAAATAATTAACTGCTTTTGTCATCATCAGTTTACTATGATTATTCCTCAAAGAAAGAGGGTAGAGTAAATGCCACTAAGTAAAGGATTCCTCCTGCAAATGAGCATTCTGATGTGACAACTGAAATTTAAAAAGCAAGTCATTCCAACAATTGTGACTTTAGGTTTCACTGGGCACTGTCACCTGTAAGAGTGTTTCAGGTGAGAGAAGATACTTCTTACTCAGAGAGCAGAATTCATATCCATTTCTCCCTCCAACTTAAAAAAAGAAAAAAAGAGCCTTTTCTAAGCATTATTCAATATAAACATTTCACCACTATAAAGTCATCCTAAAGGTGGAAAGCTCTTTGAACTCAGCAGCCATGTTGGTTCATTAAGGGAGGGACCTGTGTGAGAATGTGGGCATTTCTGGGCAAGCAGAGGACAGTGGAGAGAAGACTGGGTCCTAGTCATCTGAGTCCTGAATCAAGCCTTATCACTCTCATTCCTCGTTTTGCTTTGTTTTGTTTTTCCTTAGGCAGGGACATGGGGCATCTAAGTCAATGTCAGTTAGTGATGGCTTTTCTGATATTAGTAAGAAAATAATTCTAATAGAAATGTGCATAAGAAACACACTGTAGGTAATATACCAGCCTGAGCCCCAAAGTTACTTAGGAAGATATTTTTCTATTTTTCCGTAGATATTCAATTTCTTACTGTAAGCATGAATATCTTATTATAATTTTTAATGTATTTAATGATATTATTTATCACTATAATTAATGATGGTATAATTATTAAACTTAATTTATCAGAGACATCAAAGTCCTGTAAAGTCACAACCTTGGGACCTTTGTTTCTGAAGCCTGGACCAGGGTTCCAGGATTACCTGATGAGCCCTTCTCCAGTTTTCAGGTCTGATCTACACCAGCAGAGACTATAATATCATTCCATTGGGGAGAGGGAAAACCTTTGATTCAACCTAAAGTTAGTTTAAATTAAACTTCTTTTTCCTTAAAACTAGTATTTCCACTTTCTCCCCATAACTACTCCTCTTTTTTCTTTACTTCCATAAAATATAGAACATGTTAAACATTTTCTATAAAACAACTAACAAATAGTAACTCATGTGTCATGTCTTTGAAAATTAATTGATTAATGCTAAATAAATACATGTGCTGAATACAACATGACTTAGTTACAATATTTCCATTGCCAGCATGCATATCCCAGGGAATTCGAATATCCTCTCCTCCCCTTCCCTTCTCATCCCCACTCAACATGTAAACAAACAAGCAAATAAATAACCTGCACAGAAGTCAAGTTTTGACTCCTGCTTTAAACAAATTAAAGCTTCAAACTATTTGACATTTGTCTATCTCCCATCTTGATAAGGATAAACTGTGGAAAGCGAGCTTTTTGCTGTAGGACTTGACTATCGTGATTGAAGCCATTTCTACCACTATCTTTATCAGCTTTAGCTGAAATTAGCTATTAGCTTCTGCTCTCTGTCAAGGCAATCAGCCTTTGAGAATGATACAATATTACCCAGTATGTTATAAAATTCTACACTAGAACTAGTTTCGGGTGATATCAAAATGGCAACAAAACTCTACAATGTTCAAAAATTGTTCAGATTAGTAAAACTGCTATCCAGTCTACTTTCCCTTGTTGATTGACTTAGAGATCAAGTTTAAGCCTGGAAATACTCAAGAAACCACAAGACACACAGGCTGCCTCCCCACCCTGAGACAACTGAAGCATTTTTGCAAACTATTTCCAAATGGTGTACTTCAGTTAACCCTGCTTAAAATACAACCTACTTTAGAAGGTGGAAGTGGTTTATCACCACATACCTTCTCTGTCAAGCGTCAGAAACATGATTTTGAATCACAAGTGCCACAAAACACAGTAAACGTCACCAATTAAGGATTAAAAAAGCACATTCAGCAGACGTCTAAGTGTTTGTCCAACAAGGACCCAGAACTTTACCTGAGATGAAACTTCAATGTAACCTCATCACTCTGGCCAAATGAAATGTGTCCCAGCCCCAAAAGAATGAGTATTCAGGTTCTGTGGATTTCTGCCCCTGTTCTAAGAGTATTGCTTATCCCAAATTTGCCAGGTTGTAAGATTATTTATGTGGGACACCTATGAATAAAAATAATCTCTCTGGACTACCCATATGAGAACTTCTAAAAGATGGGCTCAGAAATCAGTATCTTTTTCAATGGTTTCAGAAGACACATTTGGGAAAACTGCCCCCCCCCAAAACTCAACACATAATTTTCCAAGGATTCCTAACTAGAAGATACAGAATGACTGTAATTCTTATCTAATACTAGTAAGAAGAAATGATTTTTAAATTGTAGGGAAAAAAAGAACATTAAGGTGAGAAGGAATGCCTTTAACCTTATATTAAAAACCAAAACATGGCATCTTTTTAAATGGGTAAGCTAATCTTTCCAATGTGAACATTTTACATAATAAGTGTCAGATCTTGAAACTCTAATCTCATCAAACACATGACAGATTTATCATAAAAAGAAAACAATTAATTTTAAGTGCAAAAGTGCAGCAGGTCCGATGTCTTACCACCTGCCTTCAAAACCTGGCAAAGACCAAAATAAGGACAAAACCAAAACATCAAACATTGCTAAATTTAAAAAAAATCACAGGTATAGAAACAATGCAACAAGTGGAAAAACTTACACTTGACCGTCTCAGAAAGCAGGGGAAATAAGACTTTAGAGTACAAATTTATCAAGATATGTAAAATGGGGCTTCCCTGGTGGTGCAGTGGTTGAGAGTCCGCCTGCTGATGCAGGGGACGCGGGTTTGTGCCCCGGTCCGGGAGGATCCTGCATGCCACAGAGCGGCTGGGCCCGTGAGCCGTGGCCCCTGAGCCTGCATGTCCGGAGCCTGTGCTCCGCAACGGGAGAGGCCACAGCAGTGAGAGGCCCACGTACAGCAAAAAAAAAAAAGAAATGTAAAATGTATTCCTATTATATCACAACAATAGATCTCAGAAATGAGAAAGGTGAGCACTGAAATAAACACAACAATCTCGGATTATCTTGTAGTTAAAAGATAGAAGTGAACTAATTCTTCTCAAAAGCAGCAAACAAAGGTTTAAAAGATGGAAAATACAAAACAAATTAGGATTTAATGAGGATAGTTCTAGTATTTCTGACTTCCATATAATAGGAATTGCAGAAAGAGAACCTACAGAGAATTAAAGTTAGGGAATGGTAAGATAATGATAGAAAAATTGACCCAGAACAGAAGCAATACATGAATCTCCAGTTTGAAAAAGGGCATTAGGTGCCAAGCCAAATGAATAAGCAATTCCTTTCCAAACAAACAAAAACATTCATGCACTTAAATACATTTGGTGAAATTTTAGAGTACCAACTAAAAGAAAAAAGCTAAAAGTTTCAAAAAGGCAAAAGCACATAAAGCAACTTAGAATGAAAAAGAATTTTCTTGATATCAAACTTTAATCAGATCACTAAATACAAGAAGGGAATGGATAAATATCTTCAAAGTCCACAAGGAATATAATTTGGAGCTTATTATTTTAAATCCTGATAAATTATTTCTCAAATATGAGGGCAAAGTAAAATGAAACAATACCAGGAAAACATGTATCCATAAGTAATATTCATAGATCCCCTTTGAAGAAACAGAAGATATACTAAATAAGAACATAAATGGAGCTCAAAAGAAGATGTATATATAGGAAGCAATGGATATTAAAGAAATCTAAGTGTAAATAAAGAGTAATTTTTGAAGAACTAATAATGTCCTAGAACTAAAAAGAGAACGTCAAGAGGATAGGTGGGTAGAAATAAAAATCTAGCATATAAATTTGAGCCAAGAGTCTTGTTTGATTCAGGGAGAAGATTTGGCTAGATTAACTCTAAAATTTGTGTAAGGGCTTCCCTGGTGGCGCAGTGGTTGGGAGTCCGCCTGCTGATGCAGGGGAAACGGGTTCGTGCCCCGGTCCGGGAAGATCCCACATGCCGCGGAGCGGCTGGGCCCGTGAGCCATGGCTGCTGAGCCTGCGCGTCCGGAGCCTGTGCTCCGCAACGGGAGAGGCCACTACAGTGAGAGGCCCGCGTACCGCAAAAAAAAAAAAAAAAAAAAAAAGAATTCATAAAATTTGTGTAAAAATATATTTGTTTCTTAATTTTCGCTGTAGTTACTAAAATAGAATTAAAATATTTCAAAATCAGTATTCATAAAATGAAAGAATAGGCTAAATTCACCTACTTGGAGGGAGAGATTAAAACTGGGTAATGAAATAAAATCCAACTATACACCCATTATACACAGCCTAGGAATAGCAATACTTACCTCATAAAAAATTAGAATTTAAGATTTTGAAAGGGTGAAAGAGTAATATTTTGAAATTAGTAAAAAGAAATATGCACCAAGAAAAATGAGATCCTGATCAACAAAAAGGAGAAAGAAGGGAGTCTAAGGCCTATTCATGAAAAAAAAACATTCAATTCTAAATAATTATTGGATTAAAGACAATATCTAAAACATAATTTAGAATTGCTTTAGGAACAAATGAAATCACTACCTGACACAAGTCTTTGGAATGAGGCCAAAGTGGTACTCAGAGGAAAAGTTATAATCTTTTATGTGTTTTTCACAGGAAGACCAAAATTAGATGACTACCATATAGCAATGAAAATGAATGAAAACTACACATATGGGTGAATCTCACAAACACAATGTTGAGAGGAAAAAGCCAGACACCTAAGACTACATATGCTATGGTTCCATTTATGTCAAGAAGTAAACCCCAAAAAAGAAAACATCAAAAGTAATCTAAGCTGTTAGAAGTCAGAATACTGATTGCACTCTGGTGTGTTTGTGTATTGGGGAGAGGGTTATTAGTGACTGGAAAAGGAAAGGGTAACATCCTATTTCTCCATCTGTGGGTTGGTTGTATAGACATGTTCAGTTTTAAAGCAAGATCAGGCTGTGTACTTAAAATATGCATGCTCTTCATGATATATATTTTAATTACATATATTTAAATTGCTTTTTTAGTTATATATATATATATATATATATATATATATGTCTCGACATATCTTTGTAGTCATACATATCACCGAAAAGCAATTAAACTGTAAATCTAACTACTTTTCAATAATTGAGGTTAGGAAAAATACAACAAAGTATCAACTGGTGTTATGATTTAGGAAGACAGAAGGCCAAACTTATAAAATTAAAGAAACCAAGTATCATTTACCTAACCATTCCATTTTTTGATATCTAGTCTAAAATGCACTCATTCACCTGCATAAGGAGTAGTGTCACAGACAAATTACAGGGTGCCCATTAAACCTGAATTTTGGATACAACAATATTGTTTTCGTATAAGTACGTTCCTTTCTATATTTTTATTTGCTAAAGCTGGCAACTCTAAGAATGGTATCCATGAATATTCATTGTGGAGTTATTGGTAATAATGGAAATAATTGATACTAATTTAAATATTTGTCAGTAGCAGGATGATTTTCTGGCATAGATGGCATATCCATACCTTGAAATATTATGAAGCAATTAAGAAGATGAAATTCTACCACAGGTGCTACCATGGACAAAATCACTATAAGATATTCTTAAACTAAAAACAAATTAAGAAAAAAAGCCAGAAGACAATATTATATATTTCCCATGAGTCTGGGTTTATTGTATGCATATATCGGGTTGGCTAAAAAGTTCGTTCAGGTTTTTCCATAAACTTTTTGGCCAACCAAGTACCTAGAAAAAGGCTTGAAGGATATACACACTAGCATCAGTGCTTCTCTTGAAGTAACAGTGCCTGCGGGGAGGTGGTTGTGGGAGTTATATAAAGAGTACTTGGGCATTATTTGTAGTTTTTAATATTTTCTTTTTACAAAGAGGCCATATTCACATATTATTTGTGGAAAAACAAAGTACATATTGTTATTAACAGAAATACAAAGAAACCCAAGTGATGGGATAAGACCTAAATAGACATTTCTCCAAAGAAGATATACAGACTGCCAACAAACACATGAAAGAATGCTCAACATCATTAATCATTAGAGAAATGCAAATCAAAACTACAATGAGATATCATTTCACACCGGTCAGAATGGCCATCATCAAAAAATCTAGAAATAATAAATGCTGGAGAGGGTGTGGAGAAAAGGGAACACTCTTGCACTGCTGGTGGGAATATAAATTGATACAGCCACTATGGAAAACAGTATGGAGATTCCTTAAAAAACTACAAATAGAACTGCCATACGACCCAGTGATCCCACTACTGGGCATATGCCCTGAGAAAACCATAATTCAAAAAGAGTCATGTACCAAAATGTTCATTGCAGCTCTATTTACAATAGCCAGGACATGGAAGCAACCTAAGTATCCTTCATCAGATGAATGGATAAAGAAGATGTGGCACATATATACAATGGAATATTACTCAGCCATAAAAAGAAATGAAACTGAGTTATTTGTAATGAGGTGGATAGACCTGGAGTCTGTCATACAGAGTGAAGTAAGTCAGAAGGAGAAAAACAAATACCGTATGCTAACACATATATATGGAATCTAAGAAAAAAAAATGTCATGAAGAGATTAGTGGTAGGACAGGAATAAAACACAGACCTACTAGAGCATGGACTTGAGGACATGGGGAGGGGGAAGGGTAAGCTGTGACGAAGTGAGAGAGTGGCAGGGACATATATGCACTACCAAATGTAAATTAGATAGCTAGTGGGAAGCTGCCGCATAGCACAGGGAGATCACCTCTGTGCTTTGTGACCACGAGAGGGGTGGGATAGGAAGGGTGGGAGGGAGGGAGACGCAAGAGGGAAGAGATATGGGAACATATGTATATGTATAACTGATTCACTTTGTTATAAAGCAGAAACTAACACACCATTGTAAAGCAATTATACTCCAATAAAGATGTTAAAAAAAAAAAGGAAACCAGACAATATTATGTGAGCTTGTAATAACAAAACAGTACTTCAAATAATGCACTGCTTTAAATAAAGCTGGACTGGCTCCTCAAGACTAAAACTGTGACAGCCAGTACAATATTCCCACTTAGGATGTCCTTATTTGCACTTCACATTTTGGGGTGAGAAAACTCAAAGCTAATAAAAGAAATGTGCTCCTTTGAATGTGATCTAAGCAACTCATCAGGGAGAGTTCAGTCTACTAAATCACCTTGTATCTTTTAAAAAAATCTTTATAATTAAAAAAAAATTATTGGGGTATTATTGATTTGCAATGTTTGTTTCACGTGCACAGCAAAGTGAATCTGTTATACATATACATATATCTACTCTTTTTTAGATTCTTTTCTGATATAGACCATTACAGAATATTGAGTAGAGTTCCCTGTGCTATACAGTAGGTCCTTATTAGTTATTTATTTTGTATATAGTAGTGTATATATGTCAGTCCCAATCTCCCAATTTATTCCTCACCCCTCCTTACCACCTGGTAACCATAAGTTTATTTTCTACATCTGTAACCCTATTTCTGTTTTGTATATAAGTTCATTTGTAGCCTTTTTTGAGATTACACATATAAGCAATATCACATAGTATTTGTCTTTCTTTGTCTGACTTACTTCACTCAGTGTGATAATCTCTAGGTCCATCTATGTTGCTGCAAATGGCATGATTTCGTTCTTTTTTATGGATGAGTAATAATCCATTTTATATATGTACCACATCTTCTTTATCCATTCCTCTATTCCTCTGTTGATGGACTTTTATGTTGCTTCCATGACCTGGCTATTGTAAATAGTGCTGCAATGAACACTGGGGTGCGTGTATTTTTTTCGAATTATGGTTTTCTCTGGGTATATGCCCAGGAGGGGGATTGCTGGATCATACAGTAGCTCTATTTTTAATGTTTAAGGAACCTCCATACTGTTTTCCATATTGGCTGTATCAGTTTACATTCCCACCAACAGTGTAAGAGGGTTCTCTTTTCTCCACACCCTCTCCAGCATTTACTGTTTGTAGATTTTTTAAATGATGGCCATTCTGACCTCATTGTAGTTTTGATTTGCATTTCTCTAACAATTAGTGATGTTGAGCATCTTTTCATGTGCATTTAAACCATCTGTATGTCTTCTTTGGAAAAATGTCTATTTAGATCTTTCGCCCATTTTTTTGATTGGGTTGTTTGGTTTTTTTGATATTAAGCTGCATGAGCTGTTTGTATATTTTGGAGATTAATGCCTTGTCAGTTGTAAAGCACCTTGTATCTTTTCCACATATTTGGGTAGCTATAAATGTTAGAAGAATCAGAATCCTACTGAGAATGAATTATCACCACTCAAAAGTAAAACATCAAATGGGGAGATTTACGCAGTAGGTCAACTAAAGAAAACAAGATAAATGCAAATTATTTATTGATAAACTATCTTGATTCAGTGCCAATGTTGTAAATAAGCAGAAAAGAAAAGCCCACATTTGAAGGAACAAACTTGATGGCTGAGAGAACCATGGTTTCCAAGTTGAATTACGAGCATGTTCAGATTCAGTCTCTTATCCTTTTTTCTAGGAACACAGCTAAGTGCTAAGAATTCTCTCTGTGTTGTGGATTCAGCAGTGGACCAGTCAGGTAAAAGCATGTTCCCTACCTTGCTGAAACTACTGGTGATGATGTTTTTCAAGTAAATATTAAATATGAATAATTTAAAAAAATCCTCACAACCTATTAGATTGATTTCCCACAAAGAGAAAAACCACACCCTAGGTTGAAAATACTATTCATGCTTCAGTTGCCAGAATGAGTGAGGAGAGTCAGGACATCACAGTGGTTAAGCAGAGAGATCTTTTAAATCCAAACCACTGTCCATGTGGGCTTGGCTTGGTGCTATGACAAAGAAAGCAGTGGTGTTAAAGCCAGAGGATTATATCCCATCTTTACTCCTCTTGGCTTATTATCTGAGAACAGTAATATCTGACTTGAAGGGTTATTGTGAAGCCTGAAGTGTGATAATATGTATCAAATTACCTTGAAACATATAAAGAAATACACAAAGGGGTTTCATTGTTTTGAATCCGTGAGCTTTCTTCCTCCCTCTTTTTCCTATTGCAGTCTGATACTTTAATTTCTCTATGGCCTGTGCACATAACTGTACTCATTAGAGAAAAGATTTATAAAAGGAAGCAGTTAATTTTTTTAACTTATGAGTTATATCAAGAACTCTCTTAAGATGTGGTGTCTTTTTAACTCCAGCTGTGCGTTTATATTTAAAAGGAAACTGCCATGAGGATTGTGGTTACATAAGACATGCCATGTTTAATGTTTATTATGGGGTCTTGGCAAATTTTCATAGAGCCATTTTAATGCCAACTCGAAATTGTTGAACCAAACATTCATGAGACCTCTTGACTTAGGCAAATTGCATAACTCACTGGCATGAACAAGAAAATATCTTTTCCAATTAAGTTTTCTTAGGATGAGGTATATATATATTTTTTTTTCTTTTTTTTTTTTTTTTTGGTATGCGGGCCTCTCACTGTTGTGGTCTCTCCCGTTGTGGAGCACAGGCTCTGGACGCGCAGGCTCAGCGGCCATGGCTCACGGGCCCAGCCACTCCGCGGCATGTGGGATCTTCCCAGACGGGGCACGAACCCGCGTTCCCTGCATCGGCAGGCGGACTCTCAACCTCTGCGCCACCAGGGAAGCCCAAGGTATATATTTTTAAACCTCTAAAACACTCGACTGAATTTGTAAAGAACACTAAAACTTCCTCGCACAAAAACACTACCAAAAACATAGCCCACCGATTTAGGGTCCTAAAATCCCGTTTATAAGTACTTAGACAAGAGCAATTACTAGGTGGCAGAGGTATCCAATGGGCATCCAGTTTTTTCACTTTTAGCCCAGTTTTCCCTTTCCTTCCCTTCCCAGGAATGCCTGTGTATTGTGAATTAAAGGAGATATAGGTGTTCTTTCTCAGTGACGGAGCAGGTGTTTCCCTGCCGGGCCAGAGTGCCATGGCTTTGTAATAGCGAGTTCAGAATTGTAGCTTTTCCTTTTCTGCAATACACTGGCTACTCTTCAAAATTACTTTTCGACAAGAAGCTCAAGCTTCACAAAGGGGGGACTGGAATGAAAGACTGAGGGTACTTTTGAAACTTGTTATTCACACAATTAATAAAATAATTAAGTGTAAAATGGGTTCTTCCTGAATTCACCCAGTGCCTGCTACATAAAGGGTGCTGAATATTTACTATGCAACAAATGAACTTAGTGAACTTAGTGACTTGATGGTTGATTTAATACATACTGAGTGCCTACTAAGTGCTATGGAGTAGGTCTTAAGGGATTTAAAGATGAATAGAAATGTGTAAGTATGAAATAGTGTCTCTAACCAAGAGTATCAATAAAAATGCGGCGCTGGAATGTAACACAACTGAATTCAATTTAATTATGACATAAAGTGACCTTCAAAGTGTTTTTTGCTTCTAACGTCATACATTCCTACTCTAAGAAAGTGCTTTGAGGATTGGAGGAGCTTTTCAAGTCTGTGCGCAGGTGCAGACTCTGAAAAGGGGTACAATATTTATGCTTCGGAAAGGCATGGCAGACCTCCCACAAATCAATTGCAGAAGACAAACTTGTTGTCTTTCTAGTATTACACAGGCAAAGCCTAATTTGCTTGAAACTTCAATTAGTATTTGTCTTGATAAGTATTTGACATACTATTACTTAAACTAATTCCCCTGCCAGGTCTTTGGGAGAATTCTACTCAGTGCCAAACAGTCTGTTAAAATCTTGCTTCATAAGCCTGCACATTCCAAACTGGGGAATGTAAGAAGCTGCTCCCCATGGCTGAGGAGAAAGAGCTGCCTTCTGTGTCCTGGCTGGAATTTTACGTTGTCTGCATGGACCTCAAAGCCCTCCTACCAGACCTGCTTATTTGTAACTTTCACAAATCCTAACACATGTATAGAATCTTAAAAATGTCCTAATCCCTTTCACATAACTTATCTCATTGGACTGTCGAGCAAAGGTCAGTAAAACAGGTATTTTTATCTCCATTTAACAGCTGAAAAAACTGAGGTTACTGGACATTAACAGTTTGCCCATTAAAACTGAGCCAAAGGGCTTCCCTGGTGACTCAGTAGTTGAGAATCTGCCTGCCAATGCAGGGGACACGGGTTCAAGCCCTGGTCTGGGAAGATCCCACATGCCGCAGAGCAACTAAGCGTGTGAGCCAGACCTACTGAGCCTGCGCATCTGGAGCTTGTGCTCTGCAACAAGAGAGGCCGCAACAGTGAGAGGCCAGCACACCGTGATGAAGAGTGGCCCCCGCTCGCCGCAACTAACTACTGAGCCTGCGCATCTGGAGCTTGTGCTCTGCAACAAGAGAGGCCGCAACAGTGAGAGGCCAGCACACCGTGATGAAGAGTGGCCCCCGCTCGCCGCAACTAGAGAAAGCCCTCGCACAGAAACGAAGACCCAGCACAGCCAAAAATAAAATAAATAAATAAAAAAGAACAGAAAAACAAAAAAAAAACTGAGCTAAAACTCAAGCCCTCTTTTTGAGATCCAAATCCAGGACCATTCCATCATACCACACAGCCTCTGCCTTTAAATTTAAGTTAGCTTTTGTATTATACCTTGAGACCTGAGATGGAGTGAAAAGACTGTAAAAAGACTTCAGAGTTTGATTTGAATCACTGTTATATCACAAAAATTTCCAGATCTCATTTCATGTTAGAACAGCCTTTACAGTATATATATATATGTAATTTTATATATAAAATCATATAATAGATAATTATGGTACTAGTGATGATAATTACTATATTTCTTTTTGATCAACTTCCTTTTTGCCTCTTGTATCTGTTGGTGATTTTGACAAAACAAAAAGCCTTTCAGTAGCCCTGGAATGGAGAGAAACATCCTTGAAATGATCACTCCTCCTAACGTAACCACCTAGCTATGAGTTAGCCAGATTCAAGTCAGTTGAAATTTTGAAATCTACTGTGATCTGTTTGCTAATCGGTTGCTTCGTGAATCACATCTTATCTGACCTTTACTATCCAACATGTATATAAATTTCAACAATAATTAAAACTTTAGACTCTCCTTGTCCCAGTTCTGTTATCATGATGCAACTCTGCCTTGAGTTTCTTATCTGCAAAAGGAAAAGACTGAACGATGATCTCTACGGTCTCTCCAATCTTTACATGCCTATGACTTTTGTCTGACACCACTGCTCTACCATAGACTATCCATGGAGTACTGTATTATAGATGAGAAAACTTAGTATACATCGTCCAGTAATGCCAAGCATTAGTCATCCTGGAAATCTTGTTTAAGAGACAACATCTAACGCCTATGTGATTTGAAAGGATATAGTCAGCTCTATTTAGGTTATTGCAAATAACTTTCCAATAAATTCTAACCTGCATCTATGCCATATAGACACATAGATATTTACACAGAAATTATGATCGTCTACAATTTAGCTTGTGACAAACTAAATAGCTGTTTGTTAACTAAGTAACTTCTGACTATTAAAAAGAATATTGATTCAGGTTTAAAAATTGCCTTTCTGTTAAAACATTTATGATATATAGATTTAATGTATATGAATGTGTTCTATTATTCATATATTTTATACTGTTTATAAATGTAAAAAAAATTTTATTTTGCTCATAATCTCTGAAGACATGTTCAGTTGACTCCCAGGCTTTCAAATCTCCCAAAGAATTGGCCATATTTACTATGGTTATTTTTCTATATTATGCTAGATTTGAGTCCTGTCCAATAGGGAGAACATACTCATTATGATACTACACAAGAAATAAATCTTAACTTGGAAAAAAATACCGTAACCATTATAGCAAGCAGTATTGTAATCTCAGCTCCCCACGAACGAAAATATCCCAACATAATACATTGATTTGGGGCACAACAAAGTCTATAGATAGATAAATAGGTAGATATGTAGATAGACAGACAGACAGACAGACAGATAGATACCAGTGTATAGAGTCATGTGAGTTTTCTTTTTCCTTTTGTTTGTTTGCTTTTAAATAAAAGGAGGTAACCTAGAGTAAAAGTTAAGAACATGTTATCTGTAAAAATAATTTTGAATGTAGTATCTAGAAAGAATTGTGGAGAATGCTAAGTAAAGATACATTTTATTGTATAATTATTGTAAGTCCCAAATAATGAAGTTACATGTGAAAGGAACTATGCTAAGATGATTGCATGTAAAAAGACACATCAAGAAAATGCACTGTTTTATTATGGAAAATAACTATGCAAATACAGCAAAGTATGTATCAACATTAGATTTTAATTTAAGGCTTATTATTCATATTTCCAGGTAAGTATGATTTGCAGTAATTGGTCAAGGCTTCCAACCAGGACTTGAATTGTGAAAGATGGCTTCACTATAAATTAGTAAAGAATGATTTCAAGAGTGCACATATCTCTTTTGGGAAGTAGAATTGGAAATATCTGATGTGTTGTATTTATACCACCAGGCTTCTCTCTAATATTGTTAACAATTCAGCATAGCATTTTTTTCTACTTCACCACATTTATAAACCATAGCACATTTTGGTGCCAGGTGTGAGGGAATTCCAACTCTAAGATCCAAGTTGAATTTTTGTTTTAGTTTTTTTTCTGGCCAGGCCAAGAAACTAAATAAACCTAATCATTCAGGAAGCTGATTTTTTGGATCCATTTTCTTTAAGTGTGTAGTACATATAGTACATAGGATAATGACTTCATTGTCATCAAATAGAATACAATTAATTTCATTTTTTAGTATGTTATCAGCAAGCAAACCACCAGTATTAGCTCGATACCATCTGGGAGTGACAGTTTCCTTATTACAAAATATGTAAAAATATGGATTCCCTTAAGGAATCTGTTGCATTGCATCTGCTCAGATTTTTGTTATATGCTAATGGTTTTAACCCAGCATATGAAGCATGCAAAAAAAAAAAAACTGAAAATTTTCAGCTAAATTACTCGTTTCACATTTAAAGTGTCTCAAAGATAGAGAAAGCTGCATATGCGGCTTTGGCTACAGGGGATTGAGCAGAAACAAAGAAGGAAGGAGCGAACATCACCTTCTTACCTGATGTTTAGTCATCCTCATCTTTGTCTCCAGAGAGTGTCTGACTGCCCACATAATTAAGGCCCCTCACATATCACTTGATATGTGAGGGAAGTATACAGACTGGAGCTATACAATGTTAAATCCCAAATGAGCACTGGTTATAACAAAGGGATTGTGACTGATAAGACAATTATTATAATATATTAAACAATCACAGTGATTAAAATGAGCTATTATAATTATGAATCCATTCTCTGGGATAGGGTTTCCTTTATTTCAATCCCTGCCTTTCTGTATTTTCTCACCTTTATTTTTCTTGGATGTGGAAAATTCATTTGAATGAATTCGGCCTATTAACTAAAGAGAGTGCTTGGGTTTGAGCCAAAAACATGCAGCAGATTTCAAACGCTGGCCTCTGAGTATCAACCATTTAAGGAAAAGACCCATTTGTGAAGAAGACCATAGTGACAAACTGAATTAGGTTTATAGAATAATTCCGGGGCAGAAGTTCTATGGTGGGGTGTTGCTTCTCCTGTGTGATTGTGAAGCGCTATTGCTTTAGGCTAGCAGAATTTTCACACTTGTAAAACAATTTGGTATGAATTGCTTTTCCATGCGTATATGTCCTCAGGCTCCAGAATGTGAAATATACTAGGCATTACTTTTTTGTTAGCTTCATCTTAGGATATATCTAAGTATTAACTTCTAAAATTATTATCAATGATTTGTAATTTACATATATTCATTACAATCAGTATTTTTCTTGTCTCATGAGAATGGTCCAATACCTTTGGTAAGGAACATAATGTACATAAACTTCTTTAGTCCATAACTCTCCAATTTATTGATAATATTAGCAGTGTTGGTTTCCCATATATAAAATACTCTTCAAATGAAAAAGAGGTGATATCACTAAATAAGATGATGATTTAGGGAAGAAGCTACCATATATTGTGAAATGCATACTTTGCAATCCTTCCAGGCTCCATGGAATGTCTTTTGGTAATTGCACTGATGAAAATGTCTGAAGCACATTGATCAAGTAAATATCTCCAGCCTGAAAAGACTCCCATAAAGTCTATTGCTCAGTCTTATACATTAAAAAAAAAACCAAAACACTAGCATAAAACAAAAAATAAATGCATTTCTTCCTTAGCTGCCCATCACGGAACTAGTTTTTTTTAATCCCTGATTCGCCAGAGTTCCTGTCCTGTTGCTTGCCCTTTTCAGTCTTGTTTTATGTGGGTTACATAGACTGACCTAGGTTAATCAGTGCTTTTACACACACAAGTGTCATAACAGAAAATAATACTTTATGGTATAATTTGTAGATTAGTCACTACCAATATGCTCCTCCCAGTAAGAGGGTGGCTGTGGTTTGTACAGAGAAAAAATAGGTGCTAAAATGATAAAGGATGGTGTTTAGCTGTGATTGAAACGAAAAATTTGCAGACCTTCAGATAAAATAGCACTTAATCAACCAGAAGTAGTTGAAGGCAAGTAAAACAAAAAAAGTGTAGCTCAGAAAAAAAAGAAAGGAGAAAACGGACAAAGTCACCAAAAAGAGTTTACTTTGTCTTTTTTGAGTCACCATACATGAAGAGGTGAGATTTCCTTTCTCCCAAATAGACATACAGTCAGCTACACATCTCTCAAGGAAGAATGGACCTGCGAACATTTCATGTATAACAACCTTGTAACCTATGTTTACTCTTTTTTTTTTTTTTTTTTTTTTTGCAGTACGCGGGCCTCTCACTGTTGTGGCCTCTCCCGTTGCGGAGCACAGGCTCCGGACGCGCAGGCTCAGCG
>NC_041224.1:78048068-78060155 GCF_002837175.3 Physeter macrocephalus
ACGAACCCGTGTCCCCTGCATCGGCAGGCGGACTCTCAACCACTGCACCATCAGGGAAGCCCTATGTTTACTCTTAAATCACCTCTTTTTCTTTAGTATCTATTTGATTTATTGAGAACTTGAACAACATCAAGCTCCATGATGAAGGCATTAATTACATTTTCCCATTCAATTCTTGCAGTAATCCTTTAGGATAGTATCATTTTCATCCCATTCAGCTGATCAGAAACTGAGAGTTGGAGAGTTGAAAAGAAAAAAACAGCTCCCTGATTCAGCTGGAATTTAAGACCAGGCATTTACATGAGAGTTTTTACTCTGGGAGTAAAAACGACATACTTAAATCTTTGCTTTAAACCAACTTCATAGCAAATGTCAGTCCTCTCTTCAGGAACATTCTAACATTCTGTTAGAAGTCCCCTTGGATTTCTTTGAGCTGTGTCTTCTATATTTATGCCAAGGAGCTAGGCAGTGTCAGCTTTATACTGTGGCCCTACTGTGTTAATATTCTGTTGAGTTTAGGTTTGAATGCTAATTGACAGGAATCAGAAAGAACAGTTGTTCATTATATTAAAAGCTGAGGATTTTTCACGAGACAGCTAGAGACCCCTGTGTGAAAATAGAAGCAAAGGGGAGTTTGTAGTAATGGATTACAATGATGTCAAAGTTAGAATATTCTTCCAGTATATTCCTGATGAGGTATTCAGTAACAGATTTAAGTGGTACTTAATGTTTGCTCACTGCCTGCTGTCAGTAGACTTTAAATAAAATCGACCTGGATTGTAGCTTTGAACTTGGTGAGCCAGGGGAGCTTAGTAGAACTTTACTGATGAGCTTGCAAAAGGTAGTTCAAGTTCATGAAGATACAATTAAAAACATGGCAGCATGATCCTTGATAAGTCCACCTTTCAAATAATTCAAAAGATGAAACATTACTTTTTTCTCTACCCCTGGATGGTATATTCCTACAGATACTAAAGCCATTTGTATATATTACTGTCCTTAGAAAGAAAATGTATTCATATGCTATTATAATTTTATTATTTTGAAAAACTATACTAGGAAGAATGGGCAGAATGAGTTTCCAAGAAAGTTAAAAAGTCCAGAAAGTAACTTGTTTTGAAATGGTATGTAATGGACATTTGAAAGTTCAGAAAAATAATTTATTTGATGCTCAGTGTCTGGTAAGAGCACTTTGTATTTTGTTCAAAGAACTACCACACCTCCTCAGTCCAGTGGTTCTGGGGAAGTAGGGGGGCTGGTCTTATTCCTCATCTAACCTGGCTCTTAGGTTTTGACCCTGGCCTCACCACATGGTGATTAGTGATAGGGACACCATCCATCAGTGGTCCAGTGAAAGTCAATCCTCAAACTTCTGAGTAAACAACTGTAAGAAGCAAAAGACAGACTCCCTTTACATGGGGTTAAAGATTTGGTAGGATATCGGTTTGATGCTCTTGGTCTGGCCCCAGTGGGAGGATTCCTTGACCAAGAATGAAGCTAGCATGAAAGAAAGAACAATCTGGTGTTAGAGACGGAATCCTAACTGTCTTGATTTCTTGAAAACAACCATACCTGAAACATGTTCCTTAGGGCTTTTCAGTTCCATGACTCACAAAAATCCATTTGTTGCTTAAGCCAGGGTTTGTAACCAAATTAATCCTGTCGACCAAAGCAAACCATTCTTTTGTTATCCTTCTAGCTCTAATTGCAGAATGAAATCCAATCCACTCTATTTGTATGACTCTGTCAACCTCTTGCTCTATCCTACCCAGCCCATTCTTATTCAACAAGGGCTCTTGCAGATTACACAGCTCATTTGACTTGCTCGTGGGTATTTCCCTGGCTGATAATCCCCCCATCACAGATTCATCATTCAGGGGATCCGTGGAAAATCCCACCTCCTTTTGAGCATCTTCTCTGTGACTCTAATCAAAATTTATTCCTTCACTTCTCTAACCGTTTCACACTGAACATATCACATTATTAGCACCTAATTATCTACTGTCATTCTCTTAGTCAGTGATGAAGATGATGATGATGATGACGATGATTTCATTGATAATCTTCTTCTTCCATTGAAGAGACTTTTGTTATACCTGGGTTGTGGCACCCCACATTCACCAAGATGGCTCTGCTTACATCAGTTTTACACATGAAGGACGTACATAAATGCCACTTAAATAAAAAGTTTAGAGGTTCTACGAGTAAAGGAAAAGTAGGAAATCCTTAACACTAATTGTGTGATTGTGTATTCTCAGGTGTTTATGAGCTGAAGCCTCTAGCATACCATTAGACATGTAGCAAGTGGGTACTTAACATTAATTTAAAAATTATCCATTATTGGGCTTCCCTGGTGGCGCAGTGGTTGAGAGTCCGCCTGTCGATGAAGGGGACACGGGTTTGTTCCCCGGTCCGGGAAGATCCCACATGCCGCGGAGCAGCTGGGCCCGTGAGCCATGGCCGCTGAGCCTGCGCGTCCGGAGCCTGTGTTCCGCAACGGGAAAGGCCACAACAGTGAGAGGCCCGCGTACCACACACACACACACACACACACACACACAAAATTATCCATTATTAATATAATTTCAGAATAAAAGTCAAAGTCCGCATAAGAGCCACAGTCCTTAATCTTCCCCTCCCTTTCTGCTCTCATCTCCTACCAACTATTCTCTCTGTATTCAGCCCACTGAGCTGCCCTGGCCTCCTTGCTGCAGTGGGAACATGCCACCTTTGCTCCTGCCTTGGGACCTTTGCACGTGCTATTTCCTCAGCCTGATGTGCTCTCTAGATGCCTCTGTCCTTCCCCTTTTCAAATTGTGTGCTCCAGTATCACTTTCCACCCTACTTAACATAGCATATTGCCTCCCTCCCTAGCAGCTCACCTAATCCCACTTTTCCTGCTGTTTTTCCCCATAGCACTTGTCACTTTTAGCAGATCATACAATTTAGTTTACATATGGTATTCACTACCCCACTAACATGTAGCAGTATGGGTTCTGTTCTCTCTCTGTCTTTTTTTTTTCAATCGCTCAAGCCCCATTCTTACAAAAGTGCCTGGCACATTGGGGGCACCCAATAAATTTCTATTGAATGAATGAAAGAAATGCCCATATCCTCAATCTAATTTTTAAAGTTTATATCTTTACCCCACTTACCTTTCAAACCAAATTGATTCTCCCTTGGTCTTTTACATCTTTTATATCCTGAATGTTCTCTTTCCATTCTACCACTCATACAGTTCCTCTTGCTTGGGAGGTCCTTCTATCCTCCTTTATGGAACTGTTTTAAAACTTCATAATCCACCACCATCTGAAAGTATGAAGGCATTCTCCCTCCTCTGAGATGCACCAATGTTTATGTTTTGTTCTTGAGCAAAGTAAAGGACAATTTGTCCTTTAGGTATTGTGGTCCTTCATAATTATATTCTGGTCATTTATTCATTCATTAATTTATTCAGCAGATGATTGGCAAGTACCTATTATAAAGCAAATATTGTGTTAATACTAAGGGAATACAGATCTTTGTTCTAAGAGTTTATAGACTGACAGTGAGGAGAGACAGAAAAACCAGACAAGTATAAAATATTGATGCAAGAACAGAGAGAATGAACAGAACAAGATGAGAAGGACTGTGCCAAGATTTGAGAGAATTCTTAGGAGAGGATGAGTCAGTTATGTCTTGTGGGATAAGAAATAACTTAAGTATTAAGAGTAAAGACAATGAGAAAGATGTAATAGAGAGAAGGACCGATATGTGCAAAAACAGAGACAGCATAGTTTATTTTTGTGGGACAATGAGAGAAGGGAAAAAATGAGTTAGGAAAGTAAAGTAAGCAGGAAATATTCTCTCTCTCTCTCTGTATATATATATACATATATGTTTAATAGATGGGTATTATACATATAATATGTTATATATATATGACATAAGCTAAGACTGAATTGCATTGCAAGCATTAGAATACTCATGTAAGCAATAAAGACACTTAATTAATTATTTAACATAATTAGGATAATCACATGTCCCACTTTGCCAACTTTTCTCCTATATTATTCCCCCTAGTGTCCCTTCCCACTCTCAAAAGGACCCTGGTTTGGGTGATAAATCAATAGATCCCTACACATAGCAAGAAATCTGGCTCGGTCATTGCTAGGACCTAGGCTCCTCCTGACTTTCTACTCTGCCATCCTGTGTTTTCACTCTCAGGCTTTTCTCCTTACGCCTGCAGGATGACTGTTGCAGCTCCAAGCATCACATTCCCACACATTCAAGGGAGCTAGAATGAAATGCTTCACTAGCACCTGCTTCTATGAGGAAGCAAAATCATTCCCCAAAGCACCTTCTTCCCAGCTTTTGAAATCCTATTGGCCTGTACTGTGTCACATGTCCATCCCTAACCCAATCACAGGTAAAGAGAAATGGGATTACCATGCTTAGACCAATATAATTTTAGAGTTTGATAGAAATATAAGAAATAGCTGTCGGATAGCAACTGAAGTGTCTATCACAACTATATTCTAGATTTTCTGAGGAATAACAATTAGCCTTCTACACAGCCCTGAGAACAGGTTAGTCTGCAAGCTCAAAATATATGCTTTTAGTTTTTTCCTAGCAACATCTCTTCAGAGATGCTAGTTTGTGTTATCATCATCTCCATACCAAGAAAGGGATGTGGAATATAAGAATAGTGATCATGAGATGCCTTAGTCCTAGATTTAAAGCACAGCTCACTAAATAAATAATTCTAGCCTAGTTACTCATTCTCCTTGAAAATTATTTTTTTCACCTCTAAAAGCAAGATGATGATAACTTTATTTCAGATTAATTTCTTTTTGTTTATTTTATTTTATTGTTGTTATTGAGGTAACATTGATTTATAATGTTTCATGTGTACAAACATTATATTTCTACCTATGTATAACTAACAACATGCTCACCACCAAAAATTTATTTTTTATCTATTAGCAGTTGATCCCCTTTACTCATTTTACCTCCCCCATCCCTTTCCCTCCAGTAACCACTACTTGGTTCTCTTTATCTACATGTTTGTTTTGTTCAGTTTGGTTTATTCATTTATTTTGTTTTTGTTTGTTTGTTTGTATTAAACATTAGTGAAATCATATAGTATTTGTCTTTCTCCATCTAATTTATTTCACTTAGCATAATACCCTCAAGGTCTATCCATGTTGCTGCAATTGGCAAGATTTCATCTTTTTATGGCTGAGTAGTAGTCTGTTGTATATACATACCACTTTTCTTTATCCATTTATCCATTGATAGGGACTTAGGTTGTTTCCATGTCTTTGCTACTGTAAATAATGCCATGATGAGCATGGGGGTGGAGATATCTTTTGGGGTTACTGTTTTCATATTCTTTGGATACCCAGAAGTGGGGTAGCTGGATTATATGGTAGTTCTATTCTTAACTTTTTGAGGAGTGTCCATACCATCTTCCATAGTGGCTGCACCAATTTTCATTCCCATTAATAGTGAATGAGTATTCCCTTTTCTCTACATCCTTGCCAATGCTCTTTATATCTTATCTTTCTGATAATAGCTCTTCTGACAGATGTGTAGTGATATCTCATTGTGGTTTTGATCTGCATTTCCCTAATAATTAGTGATGTTGCACATCTTTTTATATGCCTGTTGACCATCTGTATGTCTTCTTTGGAAAATGTTTATTCAGCACCTCTGCCCATTTTTAAATCAGGTTGCTTCTTTTTTCATTGTTGAGTTGTATGAGTTCTTTATATATTTTGTATCTTAACCCCTCATTGGATATGTCATTTGCAAATGTCTTTTCTCATTTAGTAGGTTATCTTTTCATTTGATTGGTAGTTTCCTTTGCTGTGCAGAAAGTTTTGAGTTTGATGTAATCCAATTTGTTTAGTTTTGCTTTTGTTTCCTTTGCCTAGAAAGAAAATATCTAGAAAGAAAATGCTAAGACTGATGTCAAAGAACAAGAGAGTACTGTTTGTTTTCTTCTAGGAGTCTTATTATTTCAGGTCTTACATTCAAGTCTTAATATATTTTGAGTTAATTTTTGTGTATGGAGTGAGATAGTCATATAGTTTCATTTCTTTTCTCTTTTCTCTTCTTTTCCCTTTCCTTTCCTTTCCTTTCCTTTCCTTTCCTTCCCTTCCCTTCCCTTCCCTTTTGCATTTTTTCCCAACACCATTTTTTGAAGAGACTCTCCTTTGTCCATTGTATGTTCCTTGTTCCTTTGTTGGTATCCGGGTGATATTGACCTTGTGAAATTAGTTAGGAAGTGTTCCCTTCTCTTCAAGTTTTGGGAATAGTTTGAAAAGGATAGGTATTAATTAATTTTTGAATGTTTTATATAATTCACCTGTGATGCTATCTGGTCCTGGATTTCTGTCTTTTGGTAACTTTAATTACCCTTTCAATCTCTGTACTAACAATAGGTCTATTCAGAGTTTCTATTTCCTCATGACTCAGTCTTGGAAGGTTGCATGATTCTAAGGATTTGTCCATGCTTCTAGGTTGTCCAACTTTTTGGTGTATAGCTTTTCATAATATTCTCTTATAATCCTTTGTTTTTTTGTGGTATCTGTTCTCCTGTTTCATTTCTGATTTTATTTATCAGGGCTTTCTCTCTTTTTTTCTTAGTGAATCAAGTTAACAGCTTATTAATTTTATTAATCTTTTCAAAGATTCAGCTCTTAATTTCATTGATCCTTCTATTGTCTTTTTAGTCTCTATTTCATTTATTTCTGGTCTGATCTTTATTTCCTTTCTTTCACTAACTTTGGGTTTTGTTCTTCTTTTTCTAGTTCCCTTAGGTGTAGGGTTAGATTATTTGATATTTTTCTAGTCTCTTGAGGTAGGCTTGTATTGCTATATATTTCCCTCTTAGCCCTCCTTTTGCTGTATTCCATAGATTTTGGTATGTCATGTTTTCATTTTCATTTGTCTTCTGGTAATTTTTCATTTCTCCTTTGATTTCTTCATCTACTCAATAGTTGTTCAGTAACATGTTGTTCAGTCTACACATATTTGTGATTTTTCTAGTTTTCTTCTTGTAATTGACTTCTAGTTTCATTCCATTGTGGTTGGAAAAGATTCTTGATATGATTTTGATCTCCCTAAATTTACTAAAACTTGTTTTGTATACCAATATTTGGAATATTCTAGAGAAAGTCCCATGTGTACTTGAGAAGAATGTGTATTCTACTTCATTTAGATGGAATATTCTGTACAAATCTATCAAATCCATCTGGCCTAGTGTTTCATTGAAGGCTGCTGTTTCCTTGTTGACCTGTCTGGATGGTCTATCCATTGATATAAGTGGGATTTAAAGTCCTCTACTATTATTGTGTTGCTGTCAATTTCTCCCTTTAGGCCTGTTAATAATTGTTTTATGTATTTTGGTGCTCCTTTGTTAGAGCATATATATTAGTCACCCTTATGTCTTGATAAATTATCCACTTCATTTTTATATACTGTCCATTTTTGTCTCTTGCTGCCTTTTGTGTCTTGGAGTCTATTTTGTCTGATATGAGTATGATTACACTTGCTTTCTTTTGGCTGCTATTTTCTTGGAGTATCATCTTCCATCCTTCACTTTTAGCCTATGTTTGTCTTTAAAGCTGCTGTGTATGCCCTGGAGGCAGCATATAGTTGGGTCTTTTTAAAAAACACCTCCAGCCACTCTGTGTCTTCACTGGTGAATTCAATCCATTTACATTTAGGGTGGTTAAGGATACATGAAGACTTAGTACTTCCATTTTATCTTTTGCTTTCTGTTTGCTCTGTATCTTCATTGCTTTTTATTCCTGTGTTTCTGTCTGTTCTTTTTGTTTGGCGGTTTTCTTTGATATTTTTCTCAATTTCCTGTTTTTTATGTTTCATGTCTCTGCTCTATATTTATGTTATGTGGTAACCCTGAGGTTTGTATATAATGTCTCATAGATAGAATAGCCCTTTTCTGCTGATAGCATCTTATTTACATTTACCTATATGAGTTCCATTATTTTCCTCTTCCCCTTTTATGTTTTTGTTGTCTCAAATTATTCCCTTTTATATTCTCAGTTTGTTACCAAACTGAGATAGCTATAGTTATTTTTTTGATCTCTTATTCTCTCCCTTTAATCTTTATACTATAATAAAGTGTTTAAAAATGTATTCTGATAAAGAGTTGCAATTTTCTGGTTCTACTTATCACCTTACTCAGTTTTGTGTATTTTTGTCATTTTGTTTCAGGTAGAAGAGGTTTCTTCAGAGTCTTTTGTAAGGCAAGTCTAGTGCTGATTAACTCCCTCAGCTTATGTTTGTCTGAGAAAGTATTTATTTATCTTTCACATCTTAATGATAACTTTGCAGGATAGAGTGTTCTTGGGTGACAGTTTTTATCTTTCAGTATTGTGAGAATGTCATTCCACTCCCTCCTGGCCTGTAGGGTCTCTGTTGATAGCCTATGGGGATTCCTTTGTAGGTTATCATTCTTTTTTTTTCCTGCCTACCTTTAAAATTCTGTCTTTGTCATAGACTTTTGACAATTTTAATATAATAGGTCTTGGATAAGATCATTTTGCATTGAGGTAATTAGGTGTTCTCTTAGCTTCATGGACTTGTATGTTCATTTCCTTCTGCAGGTTTGAGAAGTTCTCAGCTATGAATTCTTTAAATAATCTCTCTGCTCCCTTCTTCCTCTTTTCTCCTTCTGGGATACCCATTATACTAATGCTACTCTTCCTAGAAGAGTCAAATAGCTCTCATAAAATTTCTAATTTTTTAAATATCTTCTTTCTTCTTCTTTCTTTACTATCTTTCCTCTTCTACTTGTATCATTTCTAGATTTCTACCTTCAAGCTCACTGATTCTCTCTTTTATATGGTCTTCTCTATTTCCAGTGTTTTCAACTGCTTTCTTCATCTCATTTATTGAGTTCTTCATCTCCAGAATTTCTGTTTCGTTCTTTTTTAGTTTCATTCTCTTTGGTAAAGTATTCCTTTTGTTCATTAATTTTATTCCTGAGCTCAGTAAACTGTCTTTCTGCATTTTTTTTGTATCACATTGACCTTCTTCATGACAGCTATTTTCAATTCTTTATCAGTAGGTCACAATAATCTGTGACTTTAAGTTTGGTTTCTGGTCAATTGTCATTTTCTTTTTGTGGTATAATTTTACTGTGGTTCTTCATGTTACTTGATGACTTGTTCCTCTGCTGGTGCATTTGAAGTTAAATGATAGGTTAGAAGTTAGAGTCCTTTCTTTTGTTTTCCAGTGGGTGTGATAGATCACACAAGATTTTGGTTTCTCTTATCTGAGCAACCTCTGCTTATATTTGAGAATTGGCACTTCCAGCCTCCACTCTCTCTCTAAGAGATATATCTTAGTGCCTTCATTGTTGCTTCTTGTGCCTCTGAGGTCTTTTCTGCCTTGCTTCTGCAGAGCTGCTGTCATCACTGGGATGGTAGATTCTTCCCTTGCATCTGGGATCCCCTAAGACACATGGTCCTCTATGGGTGGAGAGAGGCAGTGGGGAGGGGGGTTGGTTCCAAGGTCCCACAGCACCTCTATTCTGTCCAGTGTTGTAAAGTTCGAAGGCTCCAGAGTGGGGCTGGGGTTTTGTTTCCTTGACGGTTGGAGGGACAGGGTCCTGGGCCCCATTGATGCTGCTGCCTAATTACCTGTGGCCATGGGTGCCAGTCAGGTTGGAAAGCCAGAGATATGTGGGCTGCTTCCCTGGCTGCTAATGGGTTCTGAAGCTGTGGGTTCAGCTGCCACTGCCAGAGGTCCACAATTGTAGACACAGACTCTGCATTTTCCTCAGTTCTAACTCCTATGTGTGTTCCAATCCACCCACCTTTAGGTGTACAGATGCGTGGAATTATCTGGCATCCTACTGTGTTGTGGATGTTTTACCGCTTATAGACTGAAGAGGCGACAAAGGTAGCTTTTCACTCCCCTATTTTCTGTCTGACATAAATCCTAGTTCAGATTAATTTTAAGGATTAATGGCAATGACCATGAAACTGTAAAACATTTTGCAGTGTACCTGGTATAGGTACTCCATTTAGAATATATTATCGATATTATTATTTAATTTTTTGTCAAAGGATTTGGGAACTAACCTAAGTACTAACACTAAAAAGCAATAATCTGCTAAATCAAAATAATCTACCACATCAAAGAAATACAAAGGACAGTTTGCTTTGTGCACTTATGGGCACTAAAGTTTTAACTGGTAAAACTGCCTATAACATTAGACACAAGCTGAGAAATTACAGTCTCACTGCAATGTTTCTCACAATTTCTTCTGTGAGGCCAAATATTTTTCACTTTCTTTGAGCTTGTTTTATTTTGTTGTATTATTTTTTTAACATCTTTATTGGAGTATAATCGCTTTACAATGGTGTGGTAGTTTCTGCTTTATAACAAAGTTAATCTACTAAACATATACATATATCCCCATATCTCAACCCTCTTGCATCTCCCTCCCACCCACCCTATCCCACCCTCTAGGTGGTCACAAAGCACCGAGCTGATATCCCTGTGCTATGTGGCTGCTTCCCACTAGCTAGTTATTTTACATTTGGTAGGGTATATAAGTCCATGCCAATCTCTCACTTTGTCCCAATTTACCCTTCCCACTTCCCCTGTCCTCAAGTCCATTCCCTAAGTCTTGTCTTTATTCCTGTCCTGCCCCTAGGTTCTTGAGAACAATTTTTGTTTGTCTGTTTGTTTTTTTAGATTCCATAGATATATGTTAGCATATGGTATCTGATTTTCTCTTTCTGACTTAATTCACTCTGTAAGACAGCCTCTAGGTCCATCCACCTCACTACAAATAACTCAATTTCATTTATTTTTATGTCTGAGTTATATTCCATTATATATATGTGCCACATCTTCTTTATCCATTCATTTGTCAATGGACACTTAGGTTGCTTCCATGTCCTGGCTATTGTAAGTAGAGCTGCAAAGAACATTGTGGTACATGACTCTTTTTGAATTATGGTTTTCTCAGGGTATATGCTCAATAGTGAGATTGCTGGGTCATATGGTAGTTCTTTTTTTTTTTAACACCTTTATTGGAGTATAATTGATTTACAATGGTGTGTTAGTTTCTGCTTTATAACAAAGTGAATCAGTTATACATATACATATGTCCCCAAATCTCTTCCCTCTTGCATCTCCCTCCCTCCCACTCTCCCTATCCCACCTCTCTAGGTGGTCACAAAGCACCGAGCTGATCTCCCTGTGCTATGCGGCTGCTTCCCAATAGCTATCTATTTTACGTTTGGTAGTGTATATATGTCCATGCCACTCTTTCACTTTGTCACAGCTTACCCTTCCCCCTCCATGTATCCTCAAGTCCATTCTCTAGTAGGTCTGTGTCTTTTTTCCTGTTGTGCCCCTAGGTTCTTCAGAACCATTTTTTTTTTTAAGATTCCCTATATACGTATTAGCATACGGTATTTGTTTTTCTTTTTCTGACTTACTTCACTCTGTATGAGAGATTCTAGGTCCATCCTCCTCACTACAAATAGCTCAATTTCATTTCCTTTTTATGGCTGAATAATGTTACATTGTATATATGTGCCACATCTTTATCCATTCATCTGTTGATGGACACTTAGGTTAATTCCATGTCCTGGCTATTGTAAATAGAGCTGCAATGAACATTATGGTACTTGACTCTTTTTGAATTATGGTTTTCTCAGGGTATATGCTCAGTAGTGGTATTGCTGGGTCATATGGTAGTTATATTTTTAGTTTTTTAAGGAACCTCCATACTGTTCTCCATAGAGGCTGTATCAGTTTACATTCAGACCAACAGTGCAAGAGGGTTCCACACCCTCTTTTCTTTTCTCCACACCCTCTCCAGCATTTATTGTTTGTAGATTTTTTGATAATGGCCATTCTGACTGGTGTGAGATGATATCTCATTGTACTTTTCATTTGCATTTCTCTATGATTAATGATGTTGAGCATTCTTTCATGTGTTTGTTGGCAATCAGTATATCTTCTTTGGAGAAATGTCTGTTTAGGGCTTCTGCCCATTTTTGGATTGGGTTGTTTTGTTTTTTTGATATTGAACTGCATGAGCTGCTTGTA
>NC_041224.1:78060213-78062952 GCF_002837175.3 Physeter macrocephalus
TGGCCTTACATTTAGGTCTTTAACCCATTTTGAGTTTATTTTTGTGTATGGTGTTAGGGAGTGTTCTAATTTCATTCTTTTACATGTAGCTGTCCAGTTTTCCCAGCACCACTTATTGAAGAAGCTGTCTTTTCTCCACTCCATATTCTAGCCTCCTTTATGAAAGATAAGGTGGCCATATTTGTGTGGGTTTATCTCTGGGCCTTCTATCTTGTTCCATTGATCTATATTTCTGTTTTTGTGCCAGTACCATACTGTCTTGATTACTGTAGCTTTGTAGTATACTCTGAGGTAAGGGAGCCTGATTCCTCCAGCTCTGTTTTTCTTTCTCAAATTGCTTTGGCTATTCGGGGTCTTTTGTGCTTCCATACATATTGTGAAATTTTTTGTTTTAGTTAGGTGAAAAATGCCAGTGGTAGTTTGATAGTGATTGCATTGAATCTGTAGATTGCTTTGGGTAGTATAATCATTATCTTTAATTTCTTTCATCTGTGCCTTATAATTTTCTGCATACAGGTCTTTTTTCTCCTTAGGTAGGTTTATTCCTAGATATTCTATTCTTTTTGTTGCAACAGTAAATGGGAGTGTTTTCTTAATTTCACTTTCAGATTTTTCTTCAGGGATGAAGAAGGAATGCAAGAGATTTCTGTGCATTTATTTTGTATCCCGCTACTTTACCACATTCATTGATTAGCTCTAGTAGTTTTCTGGTAGCATCTTTAGGATTCTCTATGTATAGTATCATATCCTCTGCAAACAGTGACAACTTTACCTCTTCTTTTCTGATTTGGTTTCCTTTTATTTCTTTTCTTCTCTAATTGCTGTGACTCAAACTTCCAAAACTATGTTGTATAATAGTGGTGAGAGTGGGCAACAGTGTGTTGTTCCTGACCTTAGTGGAGATGATTTCAATTTTCACCTTTGAGGACGATGTTGGCTGTGGGTTTGTCATATATGGCCTTTATTATGTTGAGGAAAGTTCCCTCTATGCCTACTTTCTGGGGTATCTTTATCAATAATGAGTGTTGAATTTTGTTGAAAGCTTTCTCTGCATCTATTGAGGTGATCATAAGGTTTTTCTCTTTCAATTTGTTAATATGGTGTATCACATTGATTTGATTTGCGTATATTGAAGAATCCTTGCATTCCTGAGACAAACCCCACTTGATCATGGTGCATGATCTTTTTAATGTGCTGTTGGAGTCTGTTCCTTAGTATTTTGTTGAGGATTTTTGCATCTTTGTTCATCAGTGATATTGGCCTGTAGTTTTCTTTCTTTGTGACATCTTTGTCTGGTTTTGGTATCAGGGTGATGGTGGCCTTGTAGAATGAGTTTGGGAGTGTTCCTCCTTCTGGTATATTTTGGAAGAGTTTGAGAAGGATAGGTGTTAGCTCTTCTCTAAATATTTGATAGAATTCGCCTGTGCAGCCATCTGGTCCTGGGCTTTTGTTTGTTGGAAATTTTTAATCACAGTTTCAATTTCAGTGCTAGTGACTGGTCTTGTCATATTTTCTATTTCTTCCTGGTTCAGTCTCGGAAGGTTGTGCACTTCTAATAATTTGTCCATTTCTTCCAGGTTGTCCATGTTATTGGCATAGAGTTGCTTGTAGTAATCTCTCATGATCCTTTGTATTTCTACTGTGTCAGTTGTTACTTCTCCTTTTTCATTTCTCATTCTATTGATTACAGTCTTCCCTCTCTTTTTCTTGATGAGTCTGGCTAATGGTTTTTCAATTTTGCTTTTCTTCTCAAAGAACCAGCTTTTAGTTTTATTGATCTTTGCTATCATTTCCTTCATGTCTTTTTTATTTATTTATGATGTGATCCTTATGATTTCTTTCATTCTGCTAACTTGGGTATTTTTGTTCTTCCTTCTCTAATTGCTTTAGGTGTAAGGTTAGGTTGTTTTTTTGAGATGTTTCTTTTTTCATAAGGTAGGCTTGTATAGCTATAAACTTCCTTCTTAGAACTGCTTTTGCTGCATCCCATAAGTTTTGGGTCTTTCGGTTTTCATTGTCATTTGTTTCTAGGTATTTTTTGATTTACTAATTGATTTATTCAGTGACCTCTTGGTTATTAAGTACTGTACTGTTTAGCCTCTATGTGTTTGTATGTTTTACAGATTTTTTTTCCTGTAATTAATATCTAGTCTCATTGTGTTGTGGTCGGAAAAGATACTTGATATGATTTCAATTTCCTTAAATTTTCCAAGGCTTGATTTGTGACCCAAGATATGATCTATCCTGGAGAATGTTCCATGAGCACTTGAGAAGAATGTGTATTCTGTTGTTTTTGGATGGAATGTCCTATATATATCAATTAAGTCCATCTTGTTTAATATATCATTTAAAGCTTGTGTTTCCTTATTTATTTTCATTTTGCATGATCTGTCCATTGGTGAAAGTGGGTTGTTAAAGTCCCCTACTGTGATTCCTTTATTGTTGATTTCCCCTTTTATGGCTGTTAGTATTTGCCTTATGTATTGAGGTGCTCCTGTGTTGGGTGCATAAGTATTTACAATTGTTATATCTTCTTCTTGGATTGATCCCTTGATCATTATTTAGTGTCATTCTTTGTCTCTTATAATAGGCTTTGTTTTAAAGTCTATTTTGTCTGATAGGAGAATTGCTACTCCATATTTTTTTTGATTTCTATTTGCATGGAATATCTTTTTCCATCCCCTCACTTTCAGTCTGTATGTGTCCCTAGGTCTGAAGTGGGTCTCTTGTAGACAGCAT
>NC_041224.1:78062970-78079052 GCF_002837175.3 Physeter macrocephalus
TTATCGATATGTATGTTCCTATTACCATTTTCTTAATTGTTTTGGGTTTATTATTGTAGGTCTTTTCCTTCTCTTGTGTTTCCTGCCTAGAGAAGTTCCTTTAGCATTTGTTGTAAAGCTGGTTTGATGGTGCTTAACTCTCTCAGCTTTTGCTTATCTGTAAAGGTTTTAATTTCTCCTTCAAATCTGCATGAGATCCTTGCTGAGTAGAGTAATCATGGTTGTAGTTTTTTCTCCATCATAGCTTTAAATATGTCTTGTCACTCCCTTCTGGCTTGCAGAGTTTCTGCTGAAAGATCAGCTGTTAACCTTAAGGGAATTCCCTTGTGTGTTATTTGTTGTTTTTCCCTGGATGCTGTTAATAGTTTTTCTTTGCATTTATTTTTTGATAGTTTGATTAATATGTGTCTTAGCATGTTTCTCCTTGGATTTATCCTGTATGGGACACTGTGCTTCCTGGACTTGATTAACTATTTCCTTTCCCATTTTAGGGAATTTTTCAACTAGAATCTCTTCAAATATTTTCTCAGTCCCTTTTTTTTCTCTTCTTCTTCTGAGACCCCTATAATTCGAATGGTGGTGCATTTAATCCTGGGTTTGGGGTCTCCTTTTTACAGGCTACAGGTTCGTAGTTCTCGTTGTTTTTGGTGTCTGCCCCCAGTGGCTAAATTTGGTCCAGTAGTTTGTGTAGCCTTCCTGGTGGAGGGGACTAGTGCCTATGTTCTGGTGGATGAGGCTGGATCTTGTCTTTCTGGTGGGCAGGTCCACGTCTGGTGGTGTGTTTTGGGGTGTCTGTGACCTTATTATGATTTTAGGCAGCCTCTCTGCTAACGGGTGGTGTTGTGTTCTTGTCATGCTAGTTGTTTGTCATAGGGTGTCCAACACTGTAACTTGCTGGTCGTTGAGTGGAGCTGGGTCTTGGTGTTGAGATGGAGATCTCTGGGAGATTTTCACTGTTTAATATTACATGGAGCTGGGAAGTCTGTTGTGGACCAATGTCCTGAACTTTGCTCTCCCACCTCAGAGGCACAGCCTTGACGCCTGCCTGTAGCACCAAGAGGCTGTCATCCTCACAGCTCAGAAAAAAAGGGAGAAAAAAAAAGACAGAAATTAAGAAGTTTATAAAATAAAATAAAAGTTATTAAAATAAAAAATAATTAAAAATTGTTTAAAGTCATTAAGAAAAAAAGAAAGAATGAAAGAAAGAAGAGAGCAACCAAACCAAAACAGAAATCCACCAATGATAACAAGTGCAAAATGTATAATAAAAAAAAGAAAGAAAAAAAAAAACAAAAACGGACAGACAGAACCCTAGGACAAATGTTGAAAGCAAAGCTATACAGACAAAATCATACAAAGAAGCATACACATACACACTCACAAAAAGAGTAAAAGGAAAAAAATATATATATATCATTGCTCCCAATGTCCAACTCCTCAATATGGAATGATTCGTTGTCTATTCAAGTATTCCACAGATTCATGGTACATCAGGTTGATTGTGGAGATTTAATCTGCTGCTCCTGAGGCTGCTGGGAGAGATTTCCCTTTCTCGTATTTGTTCGCACATCTCCTGGCATTCAGCTTTGGATTTGGACCCACCTCTGCATGTAGGTCGCCTGAGGGCATCTGTTCTTCACTCAGACAGGATGGGGTTAAAGGAGCAGCTGATTTGGGGGCTCTGGCTCACTCAGACTGCGGGGAGGGAGGGGTATGGATGTGGGGCGAGCCTGTGGAGGCAGAGGCCAGAGTGAAGTTGCACCAGCCTGAGGTGTGCCATGTGTTCTCCTGGGGAAGTTGTCCCTGGATCATGGGATCCTGGCAGTGGTAGGCTGCACAGGGTCTTGGGAGGGGAGGTGTGGATAGTGACCTGTGCTTGCACACAGGCTTCTTGGTGGCTGCAGCAGCAGCCTTAGCATCTCATGCCCGTCTCTGGGGTCTGCACTGATAGCCGCAGCTCACGCCCATCTCTGGAGCTCCTTTAAGCAGCACTCTTAATCCCCTCTCCTTGCGCACAGGAAACCAAGAGGCAAGAAAAAGTCTCTTGCCTCCCTAGCAGCTCCAGACATTTTCCTGGACTCTCTCCCGGCTAGCTGTGGTGCACTAGCCCCGTTCAGGCTGTGTTCACACAGCCAACCCCAGTCCTCTCCCTGGGATCTGACCTCCAAAGCCGGAGTCTAAGCTCCCAGCCCCCGCCCGCCCCAGTGGGTGAGCAGAGAAGCCTCTCGGGCTGGTGAGTGCCAGTCAGCACCAATCCTCTGTGTGGGAATCTCTCCGCTTTGCCCTCAGCACCCCTGTTGCTGTGCTCTCCTCCACAGCTCCGAAACTTCCCCCCTTCTGCCATCCACAGTCCCTGCCCGTGAAGGCCTTCCTAGTGTGTGGAAACCTTTCCTCCTTCACAGCTCCCTCCCACTGGTGCAGGTTCTGTCCTTATTCTTTTGTCTCTGTTTTTTCTTTTATCTTTTGCCCTACCCAGGTATGTGGGGAGTTTCTTGCCTTTTGGGAGGCGTGAGGTTTTCTGCCCATGTTCAGTAGGTGTTCTGTAAGAGTTGTTCCACGTGCAGATGTATTTCTGATGTATTTGTGGGGAGGAAGTATATCTCCACGTCTTACTCCTCTGCCATCTTGAAGCTCCCCCTGTTTTTATGTATTTAATTTTTGATAGTTTGATTAATATGTGTCTTGGCATTTTTCTCCTTGGGTTTATCCTGTATGAGACTCTATGCACTTCCTGTACTTAGCTGAGTATTTCCTTTCCCATATTAGGGACGTTTTCAACTATAATCTCTTCAAACATTTTCTCTGTCCCTTTCTTTTTCTCTTCTTCTGGGACTCCTATAATTCGAATCTTGGTGAGTTTAATGTTGTCCCAGAGGTCTCTGAGACTGTCCTCAATTCTTTTCATTCCTTTTTTCTTTACTCTGCTCTGTAGTAGTTATTTCCACTATTTTATCTTCTGAGTCATTTACCCGCTCTTCTGCCTCAGTTATTCTTCTATTTATTTCTTCTAGAGAAATTTTAATTTCATTTATTGTGTTGTTTATCATTGTTTTTTTGCTCTTTAGTTCTTCTAGGTCCTTGTTAAACGTTTCTTGTATTTTCTCCATTCTATTTCCAAGAATTTGGATATCTTTACTATCATTACTCTGAATTCTTTTTCAGGTGGACTGCCTATTTGTTCTTCATTTGTTTGGTCTGGTGTTTTTTCCTTGCTCCTTCATCTGCTGTGTGTTTCTCTGTCTTCTCACTTTGCTTAACTTACTGTGTTTTGGGTCTCCTTGTCACAGTCTTCAAGTTCGTCATTCCCATTGTTTTTGATGTCTGCCCCCAGTGGCTAAAGTTGGTTTAGTGGGTTGTGTAGGCTTCCTGGTGGAAGGGAGTAGTGCCTGTGTTCTGCTGGTTGAGGCTGGATCTTGTCTTCTGGTGGACAGGACTGCATCTGGTGGTGTTTTTTGGGGTGCCTGTGACCTTATTATGATTTTAGGCAGCCTCTCTGCTAATGAATGGGGCTGTGTCCCTGTCTTGCTAGTTTTTTGGTATAGGATGTCCAGCACTGTAGCTTGATGGTCATTGAGTGGCGCTGGGTATTAGCATTGAGATGGAGATTTCTGGGAGAGTTTTGCTGTTTGATATTCCATGGAGTTGGGAGGTCTCTGGTGGACCAATGTCCTGAACTTGGCTATCCCCCTAAGAGGGGGGGATCTGACCTCCGAAGCCCGAACCTCAGCTCCCAGACCCCACCAGCCTTGGTGGTTGGTCAGACAAGCCTCTCAGGCTGGTGAGTGCTAGTGGGCAGCAATCTTCTCTGTGGGAATCTCTCTACTTTGCCCTGTGCACCCCTGTTGCTGTGTTCTCCTCCATGGCTCCGAAGCTCCCCCACCCATGGTCCCCACCCCCCGTCTTTGCCAGTGAAGGGGCTTCCTAGTGTATGGAAACTTTTCCTCCTTCACAGCTCCCTCTGAGAGGTGCAGGTCCCATTCCTATTCTTTTGTCTCTGTGTTTTCTTTTTTTTCTTTCACCCTACCCAGGTACATGAGGAATTTCTTGCCTTTTGGCAAGTCTGAGGTCTTCTGCCAGTGTTCAGTAAGTGTTCTGTAGGAGTTGTTCCACATGTAGATGTATTTCTGATGTATTTGTGGCGAGAAAGATGGGCTCCATTTCTTAATCCTCTGCCATCTTGAACGTCTTCCTGTTGTATTATGTTTGAAATGTTTGATTATTTTGTATCTACTTTGTTCAAAGCCACAAGGACCTGTAGCATCCACCAACATTTGCAATGCAAAACTTCTTCAATATTGAGCATATTTTCACTTCCAATTTCTGCAAGTAGTCAAAAATATTTAGTGAAACTCCATATTTTTCTTTACATCTATCTGAAAAGCAAAGCACCTTGTTTGCTCTTTTGACAGTGCATGGTCTTATTCTAGCTACTATCTCCCTCAGGTACCTGGAACTTCCACTGAGCATTAAGTATGGAAGGAGATCCTCACAGGGGAGACAGGAGAAGGCAACCCAGAGAAAGAAGATGACTCCCTTACGTGTTGCTGTAACAAATTGCTCCAAGGAACAGAAAAGGCATTTTCACTTCTGGGAAGTTAACTTTGGCAAGGGAAAAAAGGAGTTGAATATCTATCATCAGATGTCACCTAGTAGATCAAAGACACTCTCCAGACAGTGTGAGGGAGTTCTCTGACTCAAGACTCCATCCCTGCAAGCTTTAGTTGGCTTGCATTTTCTGAAAATCCTATGTCATTCCAGAAACAGCCCTTTTCCTCAACCTCATAATAGATTTCTGGCTCTGATTTACAGAAGTCATTTTTGATTTTCTTAATCCTCAACTAACATCAGAATGTAAGAGACTTACTTTTCTCAAGAGAAAAGTTATTTCAGGGTGATATTTCTACTTTTAACTCTGGTAAAAAGGACTTTAGGTAATACCTTTGTTTATTTAATTTACAGTTTTGGAAATTCAATAGCAAAGAATTCTTACTATTGATTCAAAGCTTTTCCAGGTAGTCCTCATGATGGAAGGAGATAATCAATGTCTGTTTTAGAAAGGTGAACAGTTTTTAGTTGTTTCTTAAGGGAAAAGGGGGATCAGTACAGGTCTCAAATAGTTGTTAAAAACTTGTAGGAACATTAATATACTATAGAATTCAGATTGCTAACATAACTCATGTGGTATATAAAATAAAGTATCAACAGAGGAAAAGAATGTTAAAATTTAAACAGAGTTGATGTAACAAACATTTTTCTGTCTCTGTGTAGAATCTTTATTAATTATTATGATTTTAAAAAGTTGAAATCTGATCTCAAATTCCCAAAGCATATTATCTCCCTATTTCCCTATGGACCAAAATTAACAAATTTAAAAATAGTTTTGCCCACAGCATATCAAGGTACATTAACAAAGAAACTTATGTTTTTGTATTCCTAACACAAATGCATTATATGAGCTCAATAAATCAATCTGTTGAAGAAATCAATTAAAATTACCTTGACAGAGAAGTCATATTTGATGAGCTGGGGCACACATGTCCTGGAAGACGTGGAGGGGTACAAAGGATGACAGAAAGAAATTCAGAAGATCAGATTCCAACTCAACCTGTCTATATGATCATGGTCACATCCATTAAAATCTCTGTGGCTCCGGTAAGCCCACCTGTTCATTATTTCTATGCCATCTCTGATCAGATTGGCTTCACTTTAAATTTATGTTGAAAAGTCTCTCAATATTGCATGGAATGTCTACTATGATCTCCTAGTAAGCTCATTTCTCCACTTTGATATGATTATTTCATAACTTATTCTGTCTTCTTAAGTCTCTATAGCCCTCCTCACATTGCACCATATACAAAGTCAAAAGATGCCATCACTCAGTCCTATAATCAATACTACATGAAGATGTTTCCATCTTCTTTCCTGCAATAGTACATGATGTGCCCCACTCTCTTCTCCTCACTTATTTCCATTATCTTCTCAAATGCTGAGGAGCTCTGCCTTTCCCCTCTCACTTTTTGATGGTTGGTCAATCTCTCCTTCTCTCCTTAATGTCCCATTGAAACCAAACATGCTCTAGCAGTTCCTATACTGACAGTAGCTTTTCTTGACCACATATGCAGTTACTGTTTCCCCTTTGGGCTGCAGACTTGTATGTGTATGTGCACATGTGCCATCCCCCTTTGAACATTTCAGAAATGTCCTCATTAATATGCATACAAACAGACATTTCCCCATCCATCCCACCTCTCAGTTATCCACCTTCTCTCAGCTTCACCACATCCTCCATAAGCACCATCATCCAAGCATTTATTTAAGCCAGAAGTCAGGGAATAATTATTAATTCTTCCCTTTCCCACATCTTCCTGTCTTTGTATCCAAGAAGTACCTTCAGTTTTCACTGCCAAAATGTATTTCTTATCCTTTCTCTTTCTCTCCATCTCTATTAACACTATCATAATTCAAATTACTCTTTTATATGAGTGACTAAAATAATCTTTTAGTGGGTCTCTCCTCTTTTTTGATTGCCCTCAACCATTTATGCATTCAACAGAAATTATTGAGAGCTGACAGTATAAAGCACTTCTAGGGGCTTTGGATAATCAGTGAAGAAAAGAGGCAAAAAATAAATAGATCCTATCCTCACAGACCTTACATTTTAGTGAGAGTATATGGAGGGTGTTATGCTAAGTGAAATAAGTCAGACAGAGAAAGGTAAATACTGTATGATATCACTTATATGCAGAAAATAAAAATTAAAACAAACTAGTGAATATAACCAAAAGCAAACAAACTCACAGATATAGAGAACAAACTAGTGGTTACCAGTGGGGAGAGATAATATAAGGGTAGGGAATTAAGAGGTACAAACTATTATGTATAAAATAAGTTACAAGGATATATTCTAAAATACAGGGAATATATCAAATATTTTATTATAGCTATGTATGGAGTATGAGCTTTAAAAATTGTGAATGACTATATTGTACACCTATAATATATAATATTGTACATCAACTATACTTTAACAAAAAATTAAATATAATAAAGAATCATACTAGAAGGAAATGAATCCTATGGCTAAAAACAAACAAACACACACACACAAGTAAAAAGCTAGAGAGGAGTGATGAAAAAGAAACCAGGATTTCTAAATGGAGAGTATGTGGAGATATTACAATTTTAAATATGGTAGTCAGGGTAGGCCTGGTCGGAAAAGTGGAATTTGACCAAAAACTTGAGGAGACAAAGAAGTGAAGAACAGCAAGGAGGCCACTGGGGCTGGAACAGAAGGACTGAAGGGAGATGTGGTGGAAAACAAAAGCAGAGAGAGGTAGCGGGAGGTAGAGAACAGTGATACCAGGTCTGAAGTGCCACTATAATCGTTGGTTTTTCTTCTGATTAAGATGGAGAGTGATAAAAGGTTTTCAATAGAGGAGTGTCCTTATCTTTTATGATTTTAAATGTTCACTTCGGCTGCTGGTTTGGGGGTAGATTATAAGAAGGAAACTTCTAGGAGAACATTGGAGGAGTAATGAAGCCAAAAATGATGTTAGCTAAGATCAAAATGAGAGCAATAGAAATGGAGAGAAATTATTGGACGCTGATGATACTTGGAAGGTAGAACCAACAAGATTTCCTGACAATTGGAATATGGGTTAGGGGAAAAAAAGACAGTGAATTATGACTCCAAATATTTTCTCCTGAGCAATGAGAGAAGCATAGGTGTCACTAATATAAATAGAAAAGACTGAGGGTGGAACAGTTTCATGGGGAGTTCAAGAGTTTGGTTCCATTTTTGACATAGTAGGGACAGTGTCACTTCTCACTTAAAGTTCATTATATTGAAGTAAATTCTTAAGCCCTTCTCATGGCCCAAATTACCCTTGTGATCTGTTCTCTACCTTCTAATCTTTTGTCACACAGTTTAGCAAAAGGACAAATTGGTAGTCATATAGTAGCATAAATAAATACATATTGCAGAAACTGTTCAAAGATTTCTGTTTTTTACTATAAGAAATATAAAGAATGATCTGAGTATATAATAGGGGAATTTTATCCAATTTGGGTGAGTTAGGCAGGATTTCTAGAGGAAATGATATTACTTTTAAGGAGTAAATGATAAATAGCAGTAATTTTGATACATGGTAGGGAAAGATCATCCCAAGTAAAATAAACAGGCTGTGCAAACATCCTGAGGTAGGAAGCGGGGTGTGTAGTCTCAGAACACACATTTATCAAACAAGGCACCATGATCTAACAGGGCGGGGCTTCTTTCAAAACAGGTGTATTCTTGAAAATACATATTTAACCTAAGCAGTTTTATTAAATTGTTTCTTTTTTTTTTAAGAGGCCAAAAAGTTTAATTTTATTGAATAAATTTCATTCAGGGCTTACATAGATATTAATATACTTTAGATTATAACAGTTGAGAGATCAATAGCTGATGGGAAGGAAGGAAGAAAGCAGTTTGTACTTTCAATGTAGAAAAAAAAATCTAAATGCTACAGACATCTTGTAAAATTCCCAAAACAAGGTCTAGCCAAGTTTATTGTTTAGTGGATTTTTTTTTCAAGAGATGAAAAGTGAGATTCAATGTGTATACTATTGGTTACAACTGATATAACAACTTGAAAAAAATCATGAGACAAGCATAAATATAATACGGAAAGACTGTATTGTAGGAATATTTAACTATAATAAGTGGAAAAGATACATTAAAACCAGGAGTGTGTTACACTAGTTCAGAACAGAACTCATAAGGCAGGCCAAAACTGATGCTAGTTAAGGAAAAGGGTCTGATTTTAGGAAGCATGTCCATACAGATACCACCACAAAGAAATGCCAACAGTAACTACATGGTCCCCTCTTGTTACTCAGTGAGGTGTCAAAGGTGAAATGACTGGGTTAACAGCTTCAGCTTTCTCCAGGATTTGTAGTATTCCATCAGCATGGTCCAGGCCTTGGGAGCCATGAAACCTTCAGGAGGTTTCTGGCCTTCTCGGGCAAGTTTGTGCATTCATGTTCCTGAAATAAATTCAAAGTCTTCATGGAGATTCATGCAGAGAATGTAAAGCTTACTGCTCAGCATCATAGTAGTCCATCTGCTTCTTTTTCTTGTTATAAGCCGCAACTCGAAAGGGAACTATTTCCAAGGTGATTAGGCGAGGGGCCATGGTCAGCACTTTGGCGCCATGAGTTGGCTCATACAGACCCTTCCCTGTTTCTGGATGAGGCACGCCAGCAGGGTCTCATCCAACAATGTAAAAATTGGCTCCTGCAACCATCTGTGCTCTGCAATGCCACTGGATCTCAGTTGGTCCAGCATACATCATGGGAGATGGGAAGATGGCCACCACTGTGGTTTCAGGATTCAGGACTCCTTCCTCCAGCACTGCAGCATGCTGCTTCATACGCCACATCAGAGGAACATCATCGTCCTTTGTCCAGCCACCAAGAGGGTGAAGGAGGACAGGGCGCCAGTAGCCCCTCTCTAGAAGTTGCTTATGGGTATCCTGCATTAATAGAGCATGGCCATTGTGCACTGGGTTGCGTAACTGAAATGCAAAGACAGCATCTGCATTCATATCTTTAAACTTCTGCTTTAGCTCAGTAGGAGGAAAACGATACTGATCAAGACCATCATGCCAATAAATTCGGTCCAAGACTTGAAGATCTCCTCCAATCAGCCAATCTCCTTTTTCCATAACCATCTTGATGTAGGGGTAGTTCTTGTATGTTGTTCCCCACTGCCTGGCACAGCGCTCCTCCTTCCTGTGCTCAAAAAAAATCCGGATTGTGAAGAATAGCCACATGGCGCCCCTCATACGTCAGAGCAAAAGCTGTGCAGCCGTCCAGCCTCTCCTTATCTTCCTGAGTAGCTGTCAGAACTATCGATACTGACAAGTTAATGACACCCCCATCCAGAAGACAATCAAAATGAAGACACTGCAAGTACTCCCTCTCTCTCATAAAGCCATTCAGCGGGGTTTCCCAACCTTCTGCCAAAACCTGCACCCACTGCATATCCACTTTATTAATTTTCAATGCTGGTAATATTTCTGCATCTGTTTTTGCCAAATGAAGTTTATTTTCTGGCACATACAGTTCTTTCACTTCATAAGAGGCATCCGCAGGTACAATATCCCATTCCTGTAGAAGTTCCACAACCTGCTGGACACAGTCATTTAGACCACAGGAGTCTGTTTTCAGCACCAATTCCGGGGCCTCTGGTTTTTCATATTCAGAATCAATCCCAGTGAAACCTTTAATTTCTCCAGCCTGTGCTTTTTTGTAGCGTCCTTTGACATCCCTCTGTTCACAAACATGCAGGGGAGCATCAACAAACACTTCAAAAAAAGGTAAACTTGCGCCCTCATGAATTTGCCTTGCATTGTTGCGATCCTGAGTATAAGGTGATATAAAACTTGTGACGCACACTAAGCCAGCATCTGCAAACAGCTTAGCAACTTCTGCGATGTGTCAAACATTCTCTTCTCTGTCTTCAGGACTAAAGCCAAGATTTTTATTGAGACCTTGACGAATGTTATCACCATCCAAAGTGTAGCATGGAATACCATGGCAAAATAAGTACTCCTCCAAAGCCATGCTTACTGTGGTCTTTCCTGCTCCCGATAAGCCTGTTAGCCAAACCGTGCAACCGCGAAAGCCACCTCTGGTCCCCACCACCTGACCTCTCTTGTTCCTGCTGACGTGGTGAGCTTGATAAGTGATATTAGTTGACCTCTGCATCCCGCAGTTCTGCGCATTATTGCTCAGCTTGACTTTCTTGCACAGGCTACCGGGAACCTCCATGGCTGCTCAGCGCGTGGGTGCCCGCGTTCTCAGCGCCCAGAGAGTAGTCGGAGGATGGGAGGCTGGCGGGGGCGGGGGTAAATTGTTTTTTCCTGAAGCTGTTTCCACCCTCAGGTTACTTTAGGTCAAGTCTGAAGTATTTCTCAAATACTCATTGTCAAACTAGTCAAAAATATGAAACACAATTTTTAAAAAGTTGTATTTTAATTGGTTATGATTTTTTGCCTATTTTGGAAAATAACACTCTAATTTAATAGCATTATTAAAAATTATTTTGTACTTAATTGAATTTTTTTGGACAGATATCTGATCAAATGAAATCAGTTTATGCCTATACAGACTCTGTTTCATAGACATTATTGGCTGTAACAGAAGATAAGAATAAGTATCATATTTACAAAAATGGCTTTCATCCAAGAACTTCTTTACAAATGACATGTGTAATGATTTTCAAAATATATTATACTCATCATAGGGGTGTGTGATTGTTGTGGCTTGTGTTTTTACTTTTATTAGTTATTATTAGTTTAACTTTTCTTGTTATTTGTTTTCTTGTTTTCTGTTTGTGTTGTTCATTAAACACATTTCTAAACTAATCAAGTGAAACATGAGGTGGTAAAATGATTTCAGGAAAGACAGGGTATACATTCCTAGGTGTTAAACTTTAAGAATTTCACAAACCTTAGTATCACTGTATTAATTTCCTAGTATCAAAAAACTGTTTAGATGACAGCAGACTTAGCTTCTCTTCTTTTGATGCTTTCTTCTTTTTTTAAAATTTGTAATGTAATTTCCCATCAGTATCTGGTCCATTATCTTGAGGAAGCCTCCAAGTTTGGTTGGTCACACACAGGAATCCTCCCCCATCCTCCCCAATGAACCTTTTCAGCATCAGTGACTACAATGACACTCTTACTCTTTGGGGACTTTAAAAAAAAGGACAATCAAGACACATTCCTTTTCATCTTTGCCTCCCATAATTTTCTTTGGCACAGGTCTTATCAAAAATGCTTGATTTTTTTCTTCTCCAATTAGAACTCTTCAAAGGAGAGAAAATGAGAGTTGGAGCCCAGATTTCTTATCAAATGCTTCTAGGACCACGGCTGCTCCAGCTTTTGAAGTTCCCTCTGTCTGCCTCTTGATGCTGCAACCCTCTTAATAACACCATTAGCTATTTCAGCTCCATTTTCTGACAGGGTTGGTGGAGAGCGAGGGAGAGCCTTTCATGTAGGACTTTGCTACTCTGCTACTATGCCCTAAAGATAAAAATAACTGATTCATCTGGTCTTATATATACATATAGCTTAACCTCTTTGCTTAGTAAGCAGTAATGGCTATCACTGAATTTTTCTTTATTCCACGTTAATTAATAGAGATTAGAACTCTATACAACTAATTTAAAAGAATTACTTAAAGATGTGTCTTCAAAGCAGTGCAGACATAAGATACAGATTAAGCTCCAAATATTCCAGATACAAAATTCTACTTCTAGTCAACTAATGAAAGAGATAAAATGTCTTAAAATAAATTCGTCCCATAGCTAGAGAGGAAAAAAGTAAAATATGTAGTATATTTATCTTAAAAATTAAAAAAGGAAAAAATGTCCTATAGAATCAACCCTTTCCTTTAGAGGAAGGCAATTTTAAAGCTTGTAACTTTAGGTGCATAAATGCAGTCAAATTATACACAGAGTCATTTTTCTCCAACACTGAAAACCCCATACCTTCTTCTTCAGGACAGAGTCATAGACAAGTTCTGCTTCTTGGTGAAGCAGAAGTGAGTGAACTGGCTGAATGATATTTTTATTTGCATCCATGGACTTGAATGTGAGAATTTGAGAAAGAACTACGTTTAAGCACATGCTTTGGCGTATACTGAACACTGACTTATTCCTTGAAGCTATTAAGCCCTTTTACCCTTCACAAGCATCTGACTTTGATTTTTTTTTTCTAGAAGAAATTAAAATGTTTGTGCTTGGGATAAAAGTAAAGTGCTTTGTATAGTCAAGTTAACTGGGTGCATCTTTTAGCAGACCTACCTTTCTGCAGATTGTTTCTGGTGAAAATATGATTTGTAAGTATGCTTTTCCATCACAGTTTGCACTTGTTCTTTGAGAGTTAAGTAATATTTGTATTTTGGGATGTGTGTTATTATTTGAATGGTTGTGACTGGAGCTTCTGAGCAAGGCACTACAGCAGTAGAAACTGAAAAAAAGAAATGAGTTGGTACTGGTGTAGAATAACCTGGTCTTCTATTGATGTCCCACTCTTGGTGTTATTTGACAATGTATACCCTAGACAACAATGTACTACCTTAGGCAATATTTTTCCTTGTGGTTGATAGGGTTTGCTCTGAAGGTTGTGAGAAAACTTAGTGTAAATCTATTGGGACTTGATGGATAGAAGTTAGTTAGGTTTAAGGGGAAAAAATTCCTGAAAATCAGGAATTTGGTGCTGTATTCTGAGGTGTTGAGGTTCTCCAAGCTCTCCCAGTGGTGGTGGATAAGCTGGTCCTTGCCTCATATGACATCTGGAATTGTTCTGATACTGCCAGTAGAATATTTGCAGGCTCTTCTTAACTTTAGATGATCTTGTCCTACCATACGAAAGAGTTTGTAGAACAGAGTTCTCCTACACCATCATCACTGCCTACCCTCCACCTGCACACCAGATTGGTGGTGACAAGGGAAAGGTGTAGAGAGCTCCACTCAGTGGAGCAACACATTGGGAGTCTCAGTGTTGGCTGCAGGATGGCATGGTAAACAGCCATCCTGCAAAACCTCCACTTGGATGCATCCTGGGGAACGTAGAACTGACAGTCCTCTCAGAAACTCTCAGAAGTGGCTGGGAAACATTGAAGAAGAGAGTGATGAAATACACATGATTACTGCCATGTAAAATTGCAGAGCAAAACCAATTACCCGAGTCTCTCAGTTGGAATTTCACAAAAATAATAAGACAAATATGGAAAATGTTCACCAGCAAGAACTAATTAAAACCCTTAATTATATCTCCCTTCCCAAGAAGTGTCAATAGAGAGATAAATGAGACAACCAAATTCTTAGGGTTATTATTAATATCCCACAATTTGGAGACAGTCAAATTAAGGATGAGCTTTTTTTTTTTTTTTTTTTTTTTTTTTTTTTTTTTTTTTTGTGGTAGGCAGGCCTCTCACTGCTGTGACCTCTCCCTCTGCAGAGCACAGGCTCCGGACACGCAGGCTCAGCAACCATGGCTCACAGGCCCAGCCACTCTGTGGCATGTGGGATCTTCCCAGACTGGGGCATGAACCCGTGTCCCCTGCATCAGCAGGTGGACTTTCAACCACTGCACCACCAGGGAAGCCCAAGGATGAACATTTAATCATAGGTAAAAGCAAGGAATGATTCATTCTAGTTATGGGAATATGTTGGTGGAGACTGAAGGGATTTACTGTGTTTCCATATCCGTGGTCAATTAGGGAATTGATCTTAATTATGCCATCATTCCTCCATTAAATAGGTAACAGCCACACAACGTAGAGTGAACCTGCCAGAAGGCATTAAACAATCTCTTAGATACAGAGGTCAGCTAAACTTTGTGGGCATGCCACCTGACTCTGTAAGTAAAGTTTTGTTGGAACAAAGCTATAGCCATATGTTTATGTATTGTCTATGTCTGCTTTCCTGCTATAATTGCAGAGTTGAATAATTGCAACAGAGACCATAGGCTCACGAAACTTAAAATGTTTTCTATTTGGTTCTTTGCAGATAAAGTTTGCCCACCCTTGTTTTAGACAAAAGTGGGGGATTGAGGCTTGCCAACAAAGAAAATAATTCTCAGATAAGAAATAGAGTGACAAGGAAATTTTACCAATTGCATTATAAAATATGCAGACAGCCTAAATAAGGTCATCTACACTAAGTACAAATAAGATGGGAGAAAATGTCATGTCTATGTACATAAGACACATACACACACAACACACATACATACACACACATAGAGAGGAAAGAACCATTAAAAAAGTTTGAAATAAAACACAACTGAAGGAAAAATAGAAATGGAGGCTCATACTCAAAAGTTACTAATGAGAGTATGAATTAAATTAACATTTCAGAGACAAGATGATAAACCAACTTAAAGTGATGAACATGAACATTTCACAGCTAAGGAAATGATTGAAGATTATAAAACAAAACACAAAAAATCAGCACTCATCTTTATAGTATTACTAAATAAATTCAAAAGAGCAAGGGACAAGATGGATATGGTTAAAAAAAATCAACTTGCTTACATGGCTTAAAAGGCATGAGATAATCATAAATACAGAAAAAATGGTAAGGCATTTTAAAAAATAAAGAAAAGTGAATAAATATGGAAAGCATACACAGATGTTCTGATGACATGGATATTTACTATTCTTAAAGTAGAGAACAAAAGGGAGGGTACAAAAAAATTTTTTTTTCTGAGATATACATTTTAAAATAATAACTAGAATTATGACATATAACATTATACCACAACATGTAAGATTTTTAGAAATTTCATGTAATGTCTGAAATATTTATATTAACATATTTCCATACAAATAACCCAAAGAAAGTTTAGTATTAGTTGTTTTTTTTTTGATTTTTTGTTTGTTTGTTTTATACTGCAGGTTCTTATTAGTCATCAGTTTTATACACATCAGTGTATACATGCTAATCCCAATCGCCCAATTCAGCACACCACCATCCTCACCCCACCGTGGTTTTCCCCCCTTGGTGTCCATATGTTTGTTCTCTACATCCATGTCTCAACTTCTGCCCTGCAAACCAGTTCATCTGTACCATTTTTCTAGGTTCCACCACATACATGCGTTAAGATACAATATTAGTTTTTCTCTTTCTGACTTACTTCACTCTGTATGACAATCTCTAGGTCCATCCACATCTCAACAAATGACTCAATTTCATTCCTTTTTATGGCTGAATAATATTCCATTGTATATGTGTACCACAACTTTTTTATCCATTCGTCTGTCGATGGGCATTTAGGTAGCTTCCATGACCTTGCTATTGTAATAATGCTGCAATGAACATTGGGGTGCATGTGTCTTTTTGAATTATGGTTTTCTCTGGGTATATGACCAGTAGTGGGATTGCTGGGTCATATGGTAGTTCTATTTTTAGTTTTTTAAGGAGCTTCCATACTGTTCTCCATAGTGGCGGTATCAATTTACATTCCTACCAACAGTGCAAGAGGGTTCCTTTTCTCCACACCCTCTCCAGCATTTGTAGTTTGTAG
>NC_041224.1:78080437-78082158 GCF_002837175.3 Physeter macrocephalus
TGGTATCAGGGTGATGGTGGCCTCGTAGAATGAGTTTGGGAGTGTTCCTTCCTCTGCAATTTTTTGGAAGAGTTTGAGAAGGATGGGTGTTAGCTCTTCCCTAAATGTTTCATAGAATTTGCCTGTGAAGCCATCTGGTCCTGGACTTTTGTTTGTTGGAAGATTTTTAATCGCAGTTTCAATTTCATTACTTGTGATTGGTCTGTTCATATTTTCTCTTTCTCCCTGTTTCAGCCTTGGAAGGTTATACCTTTCTAAGAATTTGTCCATTTCATCCAGGTTGTCCATTTTATTGGCCTAGAGTTGCTTATAGTAGTCTCTTAGGCTGCTTTGTATTTCTGCAGAGTCTGTTGTAACTACTCCTTTTTCATTTCTAATTTTATTGATTTGAGTCCTGTGTACCACAACTTTTTTATCCATTCGTCTGTCGATGGGCATTTAGGTAGCTTCCATGACCTTGCTATTGTAATAATGCTGCAATGAACATTGGGGTGCATGTGTCTTTTTGAATTATGGTTTTCTCTGGGTATATGACCAGTAGTGGGATTGCTGGGTCATATGGTAGTTCTATTTTTAGTTTTTTAGGATTTTGTTTATCTTCTCAAAGAACCAGCTTTTAGTTTTATTGATCTTTGCTATTGTTTCCCTTGTTTCTATTTCATTTATTTCTGCTCTAATCTTTATGATTTCTTTCCTTCTGCTAACTTTTGGTCTTGTTTGTTCTTCTTTCTCTAGTTCCTTTAGACGTAAGGTTAGATTGTTTATTTGAGATTTTTCTTGTTTCTTGAGGTAGGCTTGTATAGCTATAAACTCCTCTCTTAGAACTGCTTTTGCTGTATCCCATAGGTTTTAGATCATCATGTTTTCATTGTCATTTGTCTCTAGGTATTTTTTGATTTCCTCTTTGATTTCTTCAGTGATCTGTTGGTTGTTTAATAACATATTGTTTAGTCTCCATATGTTTGTGTTTTTTACATTTTTTTCCATGTAATTCATTTCTAATCTCATAGTGTTGTGGTCAGAAAAGATTCTTGATATGATTTCAAGTTTCTTAAATTTACTGAGGCTTGACTTGTGACCCAAGATGTGATCTAACCTGTAGAATGCTCCGAGCGCACTTGAGAAGAAAGTGTAATCTTCTGGTTTTGGATGGAATGTCCTATAAATATCATTTAAATCTATCTGGTTATTGTGTCCTTTAAAGCTGGTGTTTCCTTATTTATTTTCATGTTGGATGATCTGTCCATCGGTGTAAGTGAGGTGTTAAAGTCCCCCACTATTATTGTGTTACTGTTGATTTCCTCTTTTACAGCTGTTAGCAGTTGCCTTATGTTCATTTCTCCATTGTATATCTTTGCCACCTTTGTCATAGATTAGTCGACCACAGGTGCATGGGTTTATCTCTGGGATTTGTATCTTGTTCCATTGATCTATGTTTCTGTTTTTGTGCCAGTACCATATTGTCTTGATGACTGTAGCTTTGTAGTAGAGTCTGAAGTCAGGGAGTCTGATTCCTCCAGCTCCGTTTTTTCCTTCAAGGCTGCTTTGGCTATTATGTGTCTTTTGTATCTCCATACAAATTTGAAGATGATTTGTTCTAGTTCTGTAAAAAATGCCATTGGTAATTTGATAGGGATTGCATTGAATCTGTAGATTGCTTTGGGTAGTATAGTCATTTTCACAATATTGATTCTTCCAATCCAAGAACATGGTATATCTCT
>NC_041224.1:78083737-78084205 GCF_002837175.3 Physeter macrocephalus
TCCATCGGTGTAAGTGAGGTGTTAAAGTCCCCCACTATTATTGTGTTACTGTTGATTTCCTCTTTTACAGCTGTTAGCAGTTGCCTTATGTATTGAGGTGCTCCTATATTGGGTGCATATATATTTATAATTTTTATATCTTCTTCTTGGATTGATCCCTTGATCATTATGTAGTGTTCTTCCTTGTCTCTTGTAACATTCTCTATTTTAAAGTCTATTTTATCTGTATGAGTATAGCTACTCCAGCTTTCTTTTGATTTCCATTTGCATAGAATATCTTCCTTCAAGGCTGCTTTGGCTATTATGTGTCTTTTGTATCTCCATACAAATTTGAAGATGATTTGTTCTAGTTCTGTAAAAAATGCCATTGGTAATTTGATAGGGATTGCATTGAATCTGTAGATTGCTTTGGGTAGTATAGTCATTTTCACAATATTGATTCTTCCAATCCAAGAACATGGTACATCT
>NC_041224.1:78084590-78086434 GCF_002837175.3 Physeter macrocephalus
TTGTTGAGGATTTTTGCATCTATATTCATCAGTGATATTGGTCTGTAATTTTCTTTTTTTGTAGTATCTTTGTCTGCTTTTGGTATCAGGGTGATGGTACCCTCATAGAATGAGTTTGGGAGTGTTCCTTCCTCTGCAGTTTTTTTGGAAGAGTTTGAGAAGGATGGGTGTTAGCTCTTCTCTAAATGTTTGGTAGAATTCTCCTGTGAAGCCATCTGGTCCTGGACTTTAGTTTGTTGGAAGATTTTTAATCACAGTTTCAATTTCTTTACTTGTGATTTGTCTGTTCATATCTTCTATTTCTTCCTGGTTCAGTCTTGGGAGGTTATACCTTCCTAAGAATTTGTCCATTTCTTCCAGGTTGTCCATTTTATTGACATAGAGTTGCCTGTAGTAGTCTCTTAGGATGCTTTGTATTTCTGCAGTGTCTGTTGTAACTTCTCCTTTTTCACTTTTAATTTTATAGATTTGAGTCCTCTCCCTCTTTTTCTTGATGAGTCTGGCTAATGTTTTATCAATTTCGTTTATCTTCTCAGAGAACCAGCTTTTAGTTTTATTGATCTTTGCTATTGTTTCCCTTGTTTCTATTTCATTTATTTCTGCTCTAATCTTTATGATTTCTTTCCTTCTGCTAACTTTTGGTCTTGTTTGTTCTTCTTTCTCTAGTTCCTTTAGACGTAAGGTTAGATTGTTTATTTGAGATTTTTCTTGTTTCTTGAGGTAGGCTTGTATAGCTATAAACTCCTCTCTTAGAACTGCTTTTGCTGTATCCCATAGGTTTTAGATCATCATGTTTTCATTGTCATTTGTCTCTAGGTATTTTTTGATTTCCTCTTTGATTTCTTCAGTGATCTGTTGGTTGTTTAATAACATATTGTTTAGTCTCCATATGTTTGTGTTTTTTACATTTTTTTCCATGTAATTCATTTCTAATCTCATAGTGTTGTGGTCAGAAAAGATTCTTGATATGATTTCAAGTTTCTTAAATTTACTGAGGCTTGACTTGTGACCCAAGATGTGATCTAACCTGTAGAATGCTCCGAGCGCACTTGAGAAGAAAGTGTAATCTTCTGGTTTTGGATGGAATGTCCTATAAATATCATTTAAATCTATCTGGTTATTGTGTCCTTTAAAGCTGGTGTTTCCTTATTTATTTTCATGTTGGATGATCTGTCCATCGGTGTAAGTGAGGTGTTAAAGTCCCCCACTATTATTGTGTTACTGTTGATTTCCTCTTTTACAGCTGTTAGCAGTTGCCTTATGTATTGAGGTGCTCCTATATTGGGTGCATATATATTTATAATTTTTATATCTTCTTCTTGGATTGATCCCTTGATCATTATGTAGTGTTCTTCCTTGTCTCTTGTAACATTCTCTATTTTAAAGTCTATTTTATCTGTATGAGTATAGCTACTCCAGCTTTCTTTTGATTTCCATTTGCATAGAATATCTTTTTCCATGCCCTCATTTTCAGTCTGTATGTGTCCCTAGGTAACATTCTGTATTTTAAAGTTTATTTTACCTGATATGAGTATAGCTACTTCAGCTTTCTTTTGATTTCCACTTGCATGAAATATCTTCTTCCATCCCCTCACTTTCAGTTTGTATGTGTCCCTAGGTCTCATATGTTGGTATCATATTTAATTTCTTTCATCATTGTCTCATAGTTTTCTGCATACTGGTCTTTTGTCTCCCTAGGTAGGTTTATGCCTAGGTATTTTATTCTTTTTGTTGCAATGGTAAATGCAAGTGTTTCCTTTATTTCTCTTTTAGATTTTTCATCATTAGTGTATAGGAATGCAAGAGATTTCTGTGCATTAATTTTGTATCCTGCTACTTTACCA
>NC_041224.1:78087971-78088922 GCF_002837175.3 Physeter macrocephalus
TCCTTTGTCATAGATTAGTTGACCATAGGTGTGTGGGTTTATCTCTGGGCTTTCTATCTTGTTCCATTGATCTATGTTTCTGTTTTTGTGCCAGTACCATATTGTCTTGATTACTGTAGCTTTGTAGTATAGTCTGAAGTCAGGGAGTCTGATTTCTCCAGCTCTGTTTTGTTCCCTCAAGACTGCTTTGGCTATTCGGGGTCTTTTGTGTCTCCATACAAATTTTAAGATTTTTTGTTCTAGTTCTGTAAAAAATGCCATTGGTAATTTGATAGGGATTGCATTGAATCTGTAGATTGCTTTGGGTAGTATAGTCATTTTCACAATATTGATTCTTCCAATCCAAGAACATGGTGTATATCTCCATATGTTGGTATCATATTTAATTTCTTTCATCATTGTCTCATAGTTTTCTGCATACTGGTCTTTTGTCTCCCTAGGTAGGTTTATGCCTAGGTATTTTATTCTTTTTGTTGCAATGGTAAATGCAATGGTAAATGGTAAATGGTAAATTTTCTTTCAGATTTTTCATCATTAGTGTATAGGAATGCAAGAGATTTCTGTGCATTAATTGTGTATCCTGCAACTTTACCAAATTTATTGATTAGCCCTAGTAGTTTTCTGGTGGCATCTTTAGGATTCTCTATGTACAGTATCATGTCATCTGCAAACAGTGACAATTTTACTTCTTCTTTTCCAATTTGTATTAATTTTATTTGTTTTTCTTCTCTGATTGCTGTGGCTAGGACTTCCAAAACTATGTTGAATAATAGTGGTGAGAGTGGACATCCTTGTCTCATTCCTGATCTTAGAGAAAATGCTTTCAGTTTTTCACCATTGAGAATGATGTTTGCTGTGGGTTTGTCATATATGGCCTGTATTATGTTGAAGTAGGTTCCCTCTATGCCCACTTTCTGGAGAGTTTTTATCATAAATGGGTGTTGAATTTTG
>NC_041224.1:78090430-78091375 GCF_002837175.3 Physeter macrocephalus
GATGTCTTGTAGACAGCATATATATGGGTCTTGTTTTTGTATCATTCAGCAAGCCTGTGTCTTTTGGTTGGAACATTTAATCCATTCACGTTTAAGGTAATTATCAATATGTATGTTCCTATGAACATTTTCTTAATTGCTTTGTGTTTGTTTTTGTAGATCCTTTTCTTCTCTAGTGTTTCCCACTTAGAGAAGTTCCTTTAGCATTTGTTGTAGAGCTGGTTTGGTGGTGCTGAATTCTCTTAGCTTTTGCTTGTCTGTAAAGCTTTTGATTTCTCCATCAAATCTGAATGAGATCCTTGCCGGGTAGAGTAATCTTGGTTGTAGGTTCTTCCCTTTGATCACTTCAAGTATATCATGCCACTCCCTTCAGGCTTGTAGAGTTTCTGCTGAGAAATCAGCTGTTAACCTTATGGGAGTTCCCTTGTATGTTATTTGTCGTTTTTCCCCTGCTGCTTTCAATAATTTTTCTTTGTCTTTAATTTTTGTCAGTTTGATTACTATGTGTCTCGGTGTGTTTCTCCTTGGATCTATCCTGTATGGGACTCTCTGCACTTCCTGGACTTGGATGGCTATTTCCTTTCCCATGTTAGGGAAGTTTTCAACTCTAATCTCTTCAAATATTTTCTTTGGCCCTTTCTCTCTCTGTTCTCCTTCTGGGACTCCTATAATGCGAATGTTTGTGCATTTAATGTTGTCCCAGAGGTCTCTTAAGCTGTCTTCATTTCTTCTCATTCTTTTTTCTTTATTCTATTCTGCAGCAGTGAATTTCACCATTCTGTCTTCCAGGTCACTATCCGCTCTTCTGACTTAGTTATTCTGCTATTGATTCCTTCTAGTGTAGTTTTCATTTCAGTTATTGTATTGTTCATCTCTGTTTGTTTGTTCTTTAATTCTTCTAGGTCTTTGTTAAACATTTCTTGCATCTTCTCGATCTTTGCCTCC
>NC_041224.1:78092796-78093827 GCF_002837175.3 Physeter macrocephalus
AATTTGATTACTATGTGTCTTGGCGTGTTTCTCCTTGGGTTTATCCTGTATGGGATTCGCTGTGCTTCTTGGACTTTGGTGACTATTTCCTTTCCCATATTAGGGATGTTTTTGACTATAATCTCTTCAAATATTTTCTCTGGTCCTTTCTCTCTCTCTTCTCCTTCTGAGACCCCTATAATGCGAATGTTGTTGCATTTAATGTTTTCCCAGAGGTCTCTCTTGCTGTCTTCATTTATTTTCATTGTGTTTTCTTTATTCTGTTCCACAGCTATGAATTCCTCCTTTCTGTGTTCCTGGTCAGTTATCCGTTCTTCTGCCTCATTTATTCTGCTATTGTTCCTTCTAGTGTAGTTTTCATTTCAGTTATTGTATTGTTCATCTCTGTTTGTTTGTTCTTTAATCCTTCCATGTCTTTGTTAAACATTTCTTGCATCTTCTCGATCTTTGCCTCCATTCTTTTTCAGAGGTCCTGGATCATGTTCACTATCATTATTCTGATATATTTTTCTGGAAGGTTGCCTATCTCCACTTCATTTAGTTGTTTTTCTGGGGTTTTATCTTGTTTCTTCATCTGGTGCATGGCCCTCTGCCTTTTCATCTTGTCTATCTTTCTATGAATGTGGTTTTTGTTCCACAGGCTGCAGGATTGTAGTTCTTTTTGTTTCTGCTGTCTGTCCTCTGGTGGATGAGGCTATCTAAGAGGCTTGTGTAAGTTTCCTGATGGGAGGGACTGGTGGTGGGTAGAGCTGACTGTTGCTCTGGTGAGCAGAGCTCAGTAAAACTTTAATCTGCTTGACTGTTGATGGATGGCACTGGGTTCCCTCCCTCTTGGTTGTTTTGCCTGAGGAAACCCTACACTGGAGCTTACCTGGGCTCTTTGGTGGGGTTAATGACAGACTTTGGAGGGCTCATGCCAAGGAGTCCTTCCCAGAACTTCTTCTGCCTTTGTCCTTGTCCCCACAGTGAGCCACAGCCCCGCCTCCCCGCCTCTGCAGGAGACCCTCCAACACTAGCAGGTAGGTCTGGTT
>NC_041224.1:78094327-78163556 GCF_002837175.3 Physeter macrocephalus
ATCAATTCCCACTAGGCTTCAAAGTCTGATTCTCTAGGAATTCCTTCTCCCATTGCTGGACCCCCAGTTTGGGAAGCCTGACGTTGGGCTCAGAACATTCACTCCACTGGGTGGACTTCTGTGGTATAAGTGTTCTCCAGTCTGTGAGTCACCCACCCAGAAGTTATGGGATTTGATTTTACTGTGATTACACTCCTCATACCATCTCATTGTGGCTTCTCCTTTGTTTTTGGATGTGGGGTATCTTTTTGGTGAGTTCCAGTGTCTTCCTGTCAATGGTTGTCCAGCAGCTAGTTGTTATTCTGGTGTTCTCACAAGAGGGAGTGAGAGCACATCCTTCTACTCCGCCATCTTGGTTCCTCCCCCTAAAAAAATTTCTTTTTGATATTAAGAAAGAAATAACATTTCCAGCTGAATGAATATGTCACATTCAAGGAAATCTTGAAACAGAGCAACAGGTGTCATATCTAAGTTATCAAATTTCCAGAATAAATAAGTAAAAGCAAATCATTTGAAGTCATGCATAATGAAGAATAATTTGAGTTAGTCTCAAAATTTTCCACAACAACCTCCAATGCCAGAAGACAATGGAACAATAATTGATAGATACTGAAGGAGATGAAGGGTACCTCAAACAATCTGATTCCTAACCAAGTTGTTCTTCACCAATGAGGGTGACATAAACAGTCTGAATATATCAGGAAAGAATGTACAAAGACACACATATAAAACTTAATGAAATTCAGAAGAAAAAAGACATCCTAGCAAAAAGATGAGTGAAGCATTACATGGCAGAGGAGAGCAGAGTGGTGTCTATAGTGCACTGAGGTAAGGAAATGTGAGTGATGCACATTTTATACACCAGCTATCCTGGAGCAGATAGGCATCACACATTCTCAAACACACAAGAATTTTGGAACTACCCTTCCCAGGAATAAAATTAAAAAAATAAAAAATACTTAAAAAATTAAAGAAAGAAGAAAATAACAACAATAACAACATTTAGCCAGTCAAGAACCAACAGAGAAATAAATAAAAATATTAGCCATAATAAAAATAACTAGTATGACATTTGTGGCAATCAGTAAAAAAGTAACATAGAGTTGTAGAAAACATCATCAACTTGGAAAGGGTAAAAATAGATGTCAAAACAAGAGAATTAGTTGTGGAATAAGGCATGCTAATTTTAAAATTTTTCCTGGTTTGGGGTCAATAGACATTGACTAAAATTGAAATATTTTGTTTCAGAAAAACAGAATGACTTCAGTGTATTTAATTTTTATGGTTATCTATTTCTGTAGTCTTTCATGTATTTTAGGAACTAATAGTTCTCATGGTGATAAAAACATTTATCTAAAATTGACTGAATTAATCATTTTTATCACAATTCTATATATTTTATAAACTTCAAATAAAATGAAACACTGTCACACTTAAAAATTGCACAAATGCAATTTATGATATTTTTAATATTCATCCATCTATACACACCCATCCATTTTCTAGCCATTTAGTCTCTCTCTCCTTCTTTCTTTTTGTTGGTTTATATTTATACTTTCTATTGCTATTTCTAGTTAGATGCTCACACAAGAATTAAAATGAGTGGAGTAACATTTCCCTGGTGTCAACAATGGCTATTTCTATGTAGACAAATTAAAAAAAAAATTTGTTTCCTTTATCTTTTTTCCTGTTAATGTGTTTCTTTATTGCTTTGTTAAAATAATGAACAGGTAAAATTATTAAACAAAAATATGAATTAACTCATTATTCACAGCCCTGAAAGCATTTATGAGAAAATCTAAAAATCCTGAATCAGGATCTTTTTTACAGACAGAATTCTGAACCAGAGGAAGCAAAATAATTTTAAAACAAAATGTAGTAGACTTATTTGGCTTAGGTAAAATTGTAAAGCTGACAAAGCCCACCTCTCCCATATGCATTCTTTCTTATGTTATGACGCTGAACCCAGGAATGGTAGACATTTTTAAAAAAATCTATTAGTGTAAGAATACCACCTGGGCACTACCCACTGTGGTTTCCCACATGTTTCCCAGGACAAAAATGTTACACTAAGATATTTCCACCAAGACATTACTATCTACCTTATTGTCCTATTATTTTACAATTTCTTGAAAACATTTTTGTTACAACCCTATCCAAAGGAGTGAATAAAGCTACACAGAAAATGAAGAAAATAGTTATGGACATGAATACTCTGTGGTGCTCCTCAAATTCCACATCTCTTTTGCCAACATAAAGGGAAGAGGTGGGACTGCTAGTTTAATAAGCAGTATTACAATCCTCCCATTTTTCGATGAGACCTAAAGAATCCTTGAATCACATGTTATTTACTTAGAAAGTCAATGAGTAAAGGTCAAACTGCAAGCAGCTTAGAAAATATCCAATGACTTAGAATCTCAAAGAAACTGAGGATTATTAATAAAATCCATTGTTTTAGTCTTTGAAAAATATGATTGAATTTTCTGATTAACCATAGCCCTAGAAATTAGATTCATATCTATCCTCTCTTGAATATTGCCACATTTCTTAATGATAATCCAAACAGATAATCATAAATACCACAAAGATAATGCGATCCTGAAGAAGCCAAAGGCTATGACAATGAGTAGAACACCGTTTGGATCCCAGCTGTGTTTACTTTCAAAAGACCATGTGTTTCTTGTTAGACCATCTTCTCGCTCCTTTGCTTTCTTCCCTCCTCTCCACAGTTCAAAACAGAAGCCAATTACAGGGCCCAGAGTGAGTTCTTTCGCTCCCTTTGCCTTTACCCTAATCTTTCTTGCACGCTCTCAGCAAAGTCAGACAACTGTGACAACAAGCTCAAGGCTTTTTTTTGTTTTTAATTGAACCACTAGCAGAGGCTTAAAACCACCCTAGAGCAGTTATATATATATGTAGAGGTTAAGTTTAAAAATATAATCCAGGGAAAGAGACCCAAACCTATTTCATCAGAGATTTGGGAGTCATTGCCAGGTAGGTTTTAAACCTTTTCAAAATAAAAGTTGCACATCTAGAAGTAAGCACTGGCTGCTGCCCCCTTCTGCACTGTGGCTGTGAATCTCCAGGTGGGGGTGGTGTGGGCTATGCAGACCCCTGTGACCTGAAACAGGCCTTCCCCACTGCTGGAGAGAAGGCTAATCTTTCACTCCTCTGTTTCCCTTCCCCTTAGCCTCACCACCCACAACTCTCCAAAAGCCACAAGTGTGTGAAATGTATTCATTTGCCAGAGGCTGTTTATTCTGTTTAATAGACAACTATTGCCCTCTCATCCTTTCTTTTTAGATTGTCTGGACAGGCACAAAGCAAATTAGAGCAAAATGCTTTCAGTCAAGTGTCAGGTGGAATCATGGTGATGAATGCTCCAGTATTGGGCTTTCGGATTCTCCCAGTGCTTGTACTGATGGCATTGTCTCTCTCAATGACAGCCTTGCTGATGGGTTCCGTGGAGCACCAAAGACAATCCTGTAACTTTGGAAGGTTCTGTTCCAATAAAGACATTTTCACATTGTGAAAGAAGAAACTAAAAGGATTTGACATGGAAGTTTTGTAAAGTTTTAAACATATATCCCTTAACAGAGCATTTCAGCCTTTGTTGCTTCTAGTAAAGATTAGGAAGTTCTAATATAGTGACACTTAAAGATGCTAAGGTGTAGTCCTTGGCATGAGACTCATTAATGACCTTGGCTTAAGACAAGTTGCTGGAATGATACACTTAATTTCCTTACATCAAATGTGCATATTCATGTCCTTCTTGATATTTAAGGAGAATCCTTAGCATGCAACAGAAAGACAACTACTGTTACATATCCCTAATTTTTGCAATTCCAGCCCAGCCTACAAATAAGTTTAACTGGAATGAATCCAGGTCAGTCTTTGAATTCTCAATATTTAAAATCATCCCCCATTTTTTTAAAGAAGAACTTTACCTTTTTTTCTTTCTTTCCTATTTCCCTTTCTGTTTGTTAGAGGCAGGTTAATTTTTCTTTGTTATCATCTGGAATCTTAACTATCAGTTATTACCATTGCAAATATCATAATCAGCCACCAATTTATTAAAACGTGTGGAAAATAATCCTCTTAGTACCTCAAAATATGGAAAATACAGTAGTAAGTTCTTGGCTACGAAAATATTTAGGATATATGAAAAATGTCCTATTACCTCTACTCCAAATAATACCAATTTTAAGACACCTAGTGGATTGGCTTTCCAACATAATTTCTCTGATATCTCTAGCTCCACCAGCAAAGTGGGCTTTCAGAAGCAATTTGCTGTTGCAAGACCTTGACTCCAGGCAAATCGGCTCCAGTTTAGACACCAAGATAAATAGCTTAATCTGAGCCAATCAGAACCTAGCAGCGTCAGGGATCTGGAATCAGCCGGATGTCTCTGGCAGACAGAAGAAACATCCATGAAGACCTACCACTGAGGCTCTTGGATTTACTCTGGATCTTCAGTGTACTGGAGTTGGGTTGTTCAACTTTTCCTCTAATTCTGTGCAATACTTTTCTTACAAATCTCTTGAAAACAAACCACCAGAGTAACTTGCAATGCACATAATTTAAACTTATATAACAAGATTTGGATGGCAAACCTCGAAAGTGAGGAATTGGGTGCAAATCCGCAATCATCCTTTACTCTCAGCAGAATGTCTAAGGCTCTGTAGTCTGCTTGTCACCCCAGGTTATCCCTTGATTTTAAGAATGGCTGATGGTATTAAGAGTGTGATTTCCCTTCTTTGTCATTGATTTCTATTTCTTTTTATTCTTTTAACAAAATTTAAAATACAGATGAAATAAACTGAATCATTGGGAATATAGACAATTGATTCCTAATTATGTTCATTTAAATGAGGAAAAAAAAATATTCATTCAGACATCTGCCAAAAACTCAAAATGGAATTCTGGAAAAGCTAAAATGTGCTTCAGTGTATTGCTTTGCAGTTCGGGTCAGTTTTTAATTGGTTGTTCCATTTTATAACATACCTACTTTCCATGTTTAAAATGAGGTTACTTCACAGCTTTTTCAAAAATTTCAGAATCTACAATTATATAATTAGTTTAATTTCTATTCAACTATTTTGTTGCCTATTCCAATCCACAAACTGTCATATGAATTCCTAAAGTTTAGGTGATTCATAGCTTTGTATATACTTGCCACCTGAATGATCGTTATATATTTAGTGACATAAATCAAATATACAAAAGATGCAGTATTATGAGCAAGGGTTATATTCCTGGAAACCCATCTGGTATTATAAAAATAAAGAAAATAAAATGCTAACACATACTTTAAACTTTTAATAAGTATGTAATAGTTCAGTTTATATAATAACTGTGCCCTGAAAATTCTTTCGGAAGAACATTTTTGGCAAGATTTGAACTTGCTGAAGATGTACAAGGGAGAAGTGCAGGGAAACAGACTTGAAGTTGCAATTCTTCTTTCCCAGGAAGATTTCCTACAGCAAGTAGCTTTTCTTGCTTTGGAAAGTTCTGGTGGCATTCAAATGTAGGGTCATCTGTTGCAGATGTACATAGAGTACAAAATTCTATGCAGAATGTCCATCCTTTATTAATGATCTCTTGCTCTGTTTGCTCAATAAGCTCTTCATTGCTGAACGCCTATGAATGAGAGTCTATAAATTCCATCACTTATTCAGAATATAATCTGAAACTAATCACTCTACCTCAGAAGTACCTGGGGACAAATAGGATATAAATGATCATATATTAACATTCAAATGATGTATTTTACCTGCCTGCAAACAAATGCAATGCCACATTTATTTTTCCAAATGCAGGAAAAACAGATTTTAGTAAAGGGGGAAACCAGTGGTCTATCTTTTTTCAGTCAATAGAATAAAATATTTTCAAATCTTTTAGCCATTAGCATAAAGGAATATCTATATAGGTAGATGGAATATATAATTTTAAAAACAAAGATAGTAGGAAAAAGAAAGCTAACAGTTTTGCAGACATATTACATGTCAAATAATTTTTATACATTATTTTACCTAATTTTTCCAATTTTACCTAATTTTTACAGTATCCCAGTGTATTACAAAAGCTCAGAACCATTAAACATTTTTTTTAATGCAAATATCTGATAGGTAGAAAAGCTAGAATTAGAACTCTGACTGGTGTGATTCTAAAGCTCTTAGCTCCTTCCATTACGACCTGCTTTTATTATTAAAGTCACATAGTAAGGAGAAAAAATGAGATAATTAAAATGTATCTTTTCTTGTACATAACAAATCCTAGCCATCTAATTTCTTCAATGTGTATTGAGCATAATGCAGTTATTAATATACAAAATAGCCTGATTTCATTATTCTCATCAGCTAATAAGTATGTTTTTGTTAATGCACTAACCTTAGTCTGAAATGAGAAAAATGAGAGTAGAAAGTGACTAAGGAAGAGAAATACTATTCTCCTGTAGTTCATCACAAAACATATAGTATATTTTGAATATATTGCAAACCATAACAGAATTCAACAAATGTTTACAAAGTGAACACACTGGCCTTTATGACAACTTAAATTCAATTTGTCACAAAATCTTACATTTTTGTGGAATATAGGGGATGCAAGCAGAAGAGTGGCCCCCAAAGATGTCCAGATTCTAATTCATGCCACCTATGAATATGTTACCATCCAGGGCAGAAGGCACTTTGCAAATATGATTAAGCACATTGAGATGGGACAATTGTCCTGGATTGTCTGGGTGGACCCAATGTAATCACGGGGGTCCTTGGAAGAGTCAGAGAAGGTGTGACAATGGAAGCAGAGTCAGAGAGAGATGTGAAGAAGCTGCTGCCTTTGGAGATGGAGGGAGTGGCCACAAGCCAAGGAACAACAGGAAGCTAGAAGAGGCAAGGGAATGAATTCTCCCCTTGAGCCTCCAGAAGGAACGCAACCTACCCATCACCTTAATTTTTACCTAGTAAAACCAATTTTGGGCTTCTGACCTCCAGAAGTTTAAGATAAGATCCATGTGTTGCTTTAAGCCCTATGTTTATGATACTTTGTCACAACAGCAATAGGAAACTAATACAATAAGTGAATTGGAAAGGCACATTTTTTTCTTCATAATTCTTCCAGTTAAAAATGTAAGGCTCTCAGTGTAAGTAAAGGCACAATACAGTATACTATTAAATTATTTTGCAGGGCATTTAGGGAGGTGTATCCTGAGAATATGTATTTCAGTAACATATTCAGGGATAAAAGTTCATTTTGCAAATACTTGAAATGCAAAATTTAAAAATAATAACACGAACAAGCCTTTTTGTTAATGATTTTGTTTGGTATCTTAAGTTTCTGCTGAATGCATGCAAAACTCCTACGCTTAAGATAATAATATCTACCTCATTATTTAAAATCCATGTTTTTTGTTTTTGAGAAACTCATTCCTGGTCTCTGCTTCCTAATTTCACATGTTGATGTTGTTCTTTAAGATATGAGCATCTTTGTCAACTTTTTTAACGTTGGGGATGCCACAAATACTTTTTGAAAATATGCAAATTAAAAGAGCAAGCTTCATTTTTTTCCTATTGAACAAAGCATAGTAATGGTCTAAAAGGCAAGAGGCAATGAAAGTCAGAACTATGCCATAAATCTGGCATTTCCTTTCACTTCAGTTAAACTATAAAAGTAGCAGAAACATTTTGAAAAGCAGTTTGACACTGTCTACAAGATCTTTAAAAATTGTATATCTTTTTTTCTGGCAATCTCATTTCAGGGAATCTACTCAAAGAATAATAATCAGTTATACACTTAAATAATTGTGAATGTGAATTTTATGTAGAATGATAACAGTTTTTTGCTCTCTTCTTTAAGCCTTTATCAAAATTCTAAAGTTTAAACAATTTCTTAAACTTGGTATAAAATTTACTTATCTTGTATATTCCCAAAATAAGAAAAAATAAAAATAATTCCTTCACTGAGAGCTGAAACAAACAAAATGTTTGTTTTGATATTAGAATTGTACTGATTGTTGACCAACATGAATCAAATCTGGTAATTTCTATTTACCAAATGCACCTGTGTAATAACAGCCAGAGGCATGCTGTGGCACCAGAGGCAGCTTTACCACTCTGAGCGTCTACATGTAAATGATATGTGTGGGCCACTAGTTTGAACATTTTTAAATGAACTGACTCCTATTTAAGTCAAGCAACAGATTTATTACATTTCTCTACGAAATATATTGTGAACTATTTGACTAAAGTGGCTAAATCAACAGTTATCACCACAAGTAACTGTTTTTCTTCGGTAATCAAATTTCAGAAAGTGATATGGCTTAGAATGGTGCCCAGAGCCTAGCCTGGAAGCTAGATCATTCTAGGTCCTCACAGATATCTACTGAATAAATAAATTTCAAGGATTTATTAATGTATATCAAATACTTATCACATATTTTTTGCTATTTTGACTTTTAAACAAGTACATCAAGTGCATTAAGATTCCTTAGTTTTTTCTGCTATTATATCATACTGTGTGATAAATTCCCAGCTTTGTTCAGACCAATTTGTCATTATAATGGAATAGAAATTAACGGAACCCAACATTGAAACCCTGCATATTGTTTGAACCACATTTATTCACAGGTTTCCATTTCCCTTCAAAGACCCTGTCTATATAAACTTCAAGGTGAAACTCAAGGAAGAATCTTTCCTCCTAATTCTCTTCAATACCATACAACACCGCTTATTTTTCAGTAAGTGCTGGGAACATTGTGCTGTGGAGGCCACGTCACATAGGGTCCTTCAGAGTAGACAGATATAGTCAAGGCAGCTAGAATGCAGTGCTCCAAGTCATGTGAGCATCATCACCTCTAGGACTTATGGGAATCTTTGATAGGGGAACTGCTCTAGGCAGTAAATACTGCTGACTGTGGTAGATGCTATGTTTTTGCCTGTACACAAACTGTTCTCCTTCTTCTGGAAATAGCACCTTGATTCTCTTTGGGAGAACTATGTAATGCATGGGCTTTGGAGTCACAGTGGTTTCTTTGAATCTTGAATCTGCTACTTATTACCTGTGTGACCCTAGACAAGTTACTTAACATCTCTGTGCTTACAGCTAATCATCTGTAAATCAGGTATAATAATAGTTCCAACATTATAAGGACGTTATGTGGATTTATTGTACAGTTACTCCAATTGCGAAAGCAATTAGAACAGCGTATGGCAAATAATAAACACTATAGATTATTTGTTAAATAAATAGACGTCTTTCCCTTGCATTCCAGTTTTGTGGGACTCTTACTTATTCCCTTGGCCAAGGAGTAGCACTGTACCTAAGCCAAATGCAAACTGGCTCACTGTTAATAAACATTGATGTTAAAGTTATCTTGCTAAATAAAGCTGACTATTATTCTTTAGTATGGATTCCCTGAAATGAGTTTGTCTGGTAATATCAAACTGCTTTTCAGAGAGTTTGTTACTTTTGTTTTCTTTTTACTTTTTCTTTTCTTTTCTTTTTTTTTTTTTTTTTTTAACATCAGAGGCAAATTTACCCCATGCTGTAGTGAAGTCATAAATCACCTTTATAATTTCCTTGATGCTCTTCGTTCTTTCCCTCCCTTTTTATTACTTTTAAAGCTTAATTGAAGTGCATTGAAAGGGATTCTTTCTGGCAGTGTAGCCCTAGAGAAATTCTCCACTAGCTCCTGCTACTTGGAGCTACAGAGTTGCCCAGGCTCCTAGTAGCAATCACTATTTCCCTCATAATGACAAGGTAGACCCAGTTGTGTATCTTTCTTTACATTTATTTATCTTTTTAATCTTTTGACCATTTTCTATTGGATTGTGGATTTTTTATCAGTATCTATAAACTATATATTAGAGGGAGTAGTCTTTTGGTCTACTATATAAAATAAAACCACTCATATATGGAAGATTTAAAGTTTCTACAGTCAAATTTATTGATATTTTATTTTCTGGCTTTTGAATTTTGAATCATTTTTAAGAAAGTCATTCCACTCTCTAGAGTTGTAATGCAAATTTTTCATGTTTACTTAGGGTACTTTATGGTTTCATTTTTTTACATTTAAATGTTGAGCCATTTATAATTTATTCTGGATTATGATGCCTACCCAGTTGGAAATATTTGTGAAAGAATTTTTCCATATTTCTTCTAGTGCTTTTATGTTTTCACATTTTCACTCCAGTGATCCATTTTTGATCCATTAACTGAATAGTACAGGAGGCATAACTCAAGGATCCACAGCTCTGAATTGCAAATCTTTTTAATACTTTTTTGAGGTATAACATACCATAAACTTAACCCACTATAAGTGTACAATTCATTGATTTTAGAGTTGTTCAACCATCTTTATATCTTTTTAAAACTCTTTCATTTGTTCAGTGACATTACTTTCTTTTTAATTATCATACAGTAAAACTGATTAATTTTGATGTGCATTTTCATCTATTTCAGTACGTGTATAGAGTTGTATAACCATCACTGCAATCAGGAATTAGAATAGTTCTATCATCCCAAAACATAAAAAGAGAGGGCAAAAGAACTTCAATTATGGTAAATTTTCTATATACTAAGCAGACTGTGAAAAGTAAACAAATTGCAATCAATAGGCCAACCAATAAAATCTATGCAAAGTAATAATCAAAATAGATAAAATAGAGTTAAATACTAAAAATTGTTCAAACAACCCCCCTTTCAAAAAAGGGAAGCACTATGATTTGAATGTTTGTGTCCCCCTCAAATACATATGTTGAAAACCTAATGCCTAAAGTGATGGCATAAGGAGATGGAGATGGAGATTTTGAAGGTGATTAACTTATGAGAATAGAAACCTCAGGAGTGGAACTAGTGCTTTTATAAAAGGGACCACAGAAAGCACTCTTATCCCTTAAAGGGCCATCATCAGATCCTGATCCTGCCAGCCCTCTGATCTTGGTCTTCCAGCCTCCAAAATTTCAAGAAATAAATGTACCACCCAATTTGTGGTATTTTGTTACTGCAGCTCCACTAAGACAGGCAGGAAAAGGGATGTGGTAACCAAAAGCGGAGGCAATAAAATAGATGAGAAAATGGGCCTAAATCCAAACACACCAATAAACACTTTTAATGCAAATGGTTTAAACACACCACTTAAAACACAAATATTGTTAAAATGGGGAAAATAACGTGAACCTACTGTGCTTTCTACAAGAAAATTAATTCCAATATAATTAAACAGGTAGATTAAAAGTAAAAGGATATTCCTGGGCATATACCCAGAGAAACCATAATTCAAAAAGATACATGCACCCCAATGTTCATTGCAGCACTATTTACAATAACCAGTACACAGAAGCAACCTAAATATCCATCAACAAAAGAATAGATAAAGAAGATGTGGTACATATATACAATGGCATATTACTCAGCCATAAAAAGGAACTAAATTGTGTCATTTGTAAAGACATGGATGGAACTAGAGACTGTCATACAGAGTGAAGTAAGTCAGAAAGAGAAAAACAAATATAGTATATTAATGCATATATGTGGAATATAGAAAAATGGTATAGATGATCTTATTTACAAAGCAGAAATAGAGACACAGATGTAGAGAACAAATGTATGGATACCAAGGGGGGAAGGAGGGGTGGGATGAATTGGGAGATTGAGATTGACATATACACACTATGATGTATAAAATAGATAACTAATGAGCACCTACTGTATAACACAGGGAACTCTACTCGGTGTTCTGTGGTGACCTAAATGGGAAGAAAATCCAAAAAAGAGGGAATACATGCATACATATGACTGATTCACTTTGCTGTACAGGAGAAACTGACACAGCAGTGTAAAGCAACTATACGCCAATAAAAAAAATGTATTAATAAAAGAATAGAAATATATGTACCTTGTCAACATAATCAAAAAAAGTTGGAACAGCTTTGTTAGTATCAGGTAAAATAGACTTTGTAGTGAAAATAATTACCAAGATATTACCTATTAATAAGAGGGTTAATTAAAGAAGATATAGCATCCTTAATGTCTATGTATCTATCTCCACAGCTTTAAAATACATAAAGCAAAATGCGATAGAACTAAAGGAGAAATAGACTACTATACAAGTATAGTTGGCACCCTCAACATTCATCTCTCAGTAGCAGATAGAGCTAGTAACAGAAAATAAGCAGAAATATTGAAGGACTAAACACCATCATCAATGAACTGGATCTGACATTAATAAACTCTCCACTGAAGAACAGTGGAACACATAGTCTTTTCAGGTAAACATGGAGTCAAACGATCCTTTACAAATTAAAATAATTAAATCATATGAGTATTTTCTCTAGCAATCCATTTTTAGAACATTTTCATAATCCTATAAATTCTGAGAGTCCAACATGAAGTCATTTCCTCCTTCAAAACTCAAGCCTAGTAAATCAATTATTTTTCTACATCTCCATAAACTTGTCTTTTCTGAACATTTAATATAAATTGGATCATACCACGTGTAGACATTTTTGTCTAGTTTCTTTCACTTAGTGTAATGCTTTTGAGGATGTTGCAGTATGTTTCAGGATTTTTTTTTTTTTTTTTTTTTTTTTTTTTTTTGTGGTATGCGGGCCTTTCTCTGTTGTGGCTTCTCCCGTTGCGGAGCACAGGCTCCGGACGCGCAGGCTCAGCGGCCATGGATCACGGGCCCAGCCGCTCCGCGGCATGTGGGATCCTCCCAGACCGGGGCGCGAACCCGGTTCCCCTGCATCGGCAGGCGGACGCGCAACCACTGCGCCACCAGGGAAGCCCCAGGATTGTTTTTCTATAGAGTAATTTCATTGCATACATATATTTTTTTCATCCATTCATTATTTGAAGTACTAAAGTACTATTTTCATTTTTTTGTTATGAATAATACTGCTATGAGCATACATATACAAGTCTTTAATGAACATATGTTTTCATTTTCTTTGTGTAAATTCATAGAAATGGAAGTGTTGGGTCATATAAAAAGCTTATGTTTAATTTTTAAAGAAACTTCCAAATTGTTTCCCAAAGTGGCTTCACAATATAGCATTCCCACCAGCAATTTATGAGGGTTGCAGTTTCCCTGCATCCTTGCCACCTTTGTATTTTCACTCTTTTGGATTATAGCATTTCAGTGAATGAATAGGGATAGGAAACTGTGGTTTTAACTTGCATTTCACTAATAATTATGGGATTGAGTATCTTTCTACGTGTTTTGTAGATATGGTAAAATGTTTAAATATTTGTCCATTTAAAAAATTGGGATGCTTTCATATTATTGTTTTAAGAATTTTATACATAGAGACACAAGTCTTTTGTCAGATACATGATTTTCAAACATTTTCTCCTAGTCTGTGACTTGCCTTTTCATTTTCTTAATGGTGTTTTCAAAGCACAAAATGTTCAATTTTAATGATGTCTAGTTTCTTATTTTTATGGTTTGTGCTTTTGATGTTGTTTGGCTAAGAACGCAAGATCACACTGATGTTCTTTTATGTTTGCTTTTAGATACTGTATAGGTTTAACTTTATGTCTGTGGTTCATTGTTAATTAACACTTGTGTATGGTATGAGGTAAAGATTTACACTGATTTTTTGTGTGTGTGCATATGGATATTCATGTTCCTGCAATATTTAATGAAAAGAGTATCCTTTCATCATTTAATTTTCAGGGCACCTTTTCCAAAATTTATTGACTGTAAACATAAATGATAATTTGCAGTCTCTCAATTGTTTTCCATTTGTTTATATCACCATTTTTATGCCAAAACTTCACTCTGCTTACTGTAGCTTCATGGTAGGTTTTCAAATCATTTAACATAAGCCTTTCCATATTTTCTTCTCTTTCAAAAATTTTTAGACTCTAGAGTTGTTTCCACTTCCACATAAATGCTAGAATCAGCTTATCAATTTCTACCAAAATTTTTTCTAGTATTGTTATGGGGACTGTACTGAATTTGTAGAACAATTTGGAAAGAATTGCCATCCAACCAATACTTACTCTTCCCATCTATGAACATAGGATGGCTCTCCATTTTATCTTGATCTTCTTTAATTTCTCTAAGCCACATTGCATTATTTTGTTAAATTTATGCTAAGTCTTTTAATTTTTTTGGTGCTTTTGTAATGGAATTATTCATTAATTCCAACTTCAAATTGTTTATTGCTAATATATAAAAGTACAATTTTTTTTGTCTATCAATTTTTTTTTAGTCTTTTGACCTTGTTAAATTTGTTTACTAGCTCTACTAATTTAATCATGCATTCCTTAGGATTTTCTAAATATAAAATAATGTTGTTTGTAAATAAAGACCGTTTTACTCTTTCCTTACCTATCTGGATTCCTTTCAATAATTTTATTTGAGGTAGAACCTCCATTACAATGTTGAATAAAAGTGTGAGAGTAGACATCCTTGCTTTGTTCCCAATTTTAGGGGGAAAGCATTCAATCTTTCACTCTTAAATTTGATGTAAATTGTAGGTTTTTCATAGACTCTTTTTATCAAGTTGAGAAAATTTCTATTTTTAGTTTCCTGAGACTTATTATCATGAATATGTGTTGCATTTTGTCAATGCTTTTTTCTAAGTCTACAAAAAGAATATGTTGTTCATCCTTTATTTTATTAATATGATATAAATATCATATAACAATGGCGTACAATAGGTTTAGGCGTTGCTGAGTTCAGTTTGCCAAATTTTTAAACCAAATTCTTATTGCATAACTGACAGTGAGATTGAAACTTTGTGGTGTATTTCCCTATTATTGAATTCTATTGTATAATTTTAGTCTTTCCTTCCTTCCCTGATAGAATAATTGTGTACATTGGAGAAAATTATCTCATTTATTATTAATTATACACGAACATCCAGTCCTTTTTATGCTACCATGAAGAAAGTATACAACTCACACCTGTGAAAATGTGTCCATCGACATAAATCATCCTTTTTCACTGCCCTAAATATATCAGAATAAGCTCAAATCATTATTTTGTTCTGCTATAAGGTAAAACTTACATCCTTTTAACACTGAAACACTTAGTTAAATCTTATTTTTCCCTTGTGAAAAAAAATGTAGATTTTACTACCTACTCCATCACTCACCTAGTTTATAGCTTGCATAATTTTTCTGCTATTCTACAGTATTTCACAGTAGTCAATTTAAAGATCTCATCACCTTATGTAACCAATATTTGCAGCTTGATGTAAAAAAAAAAACAAAAACTACTCGTTAAACCACACGTGGGCATAGAAGCCAGTGATATGCGCTTTTAAATATTAAACGGCAACAACAAAATGTCTTGCTCACATGATCCCTTCCTGTTACTCTACTCTCCTTATTTTTCTTTCCACAAACCATATTTTGACATCTGCTAAAATTTGAATAATTCCTAATTTTGGTTATCACTCTTAAGCTCAAACCAAATAGCTGCTTAGGGTGCAATTATCTGGACATTAAAAATTGGATTATATTAAGAATCTAGACTATGACTTTTAGAATTTTGAGAAGCACTCCAGTGTTATCCTGGAAAAATGACACTGCATCTTGTAGTAGGCCATAAAGGGATGAGGGGAGTATTGGCAGAAAGCCAGAGTTTTGTGTTAACTTCAAGAGCAGAGGTGATTTTTAATGCTTCAACATCATTCATGAAATATTATATATATAATCTGTACTCACAATAACAAGCATGCTCTCCAAGGAAACATTAAAATAAATAGCTTCTTTAACTCTTTTGTACCTTGTTCATATCTTATTTTGATGAACCCATAAAAAAGGGAAGGTGAGATTGATGTTGGACAGATCAGTAGGTCAATCATGTAGTTTATTACATATTTATGACTCTGAAAGATAAAAGGATGCTTTTATGCACATAACTTGGCAAATGTATTTTGCCACGTTCAGATATGTTCCAAGTGACTTCAGTGGGGAAGTGAAACGATCTGGCTCATTGCCTGTAATGCTATTTGGCAAGACATTGAATGATGGTGGGATTTGAGAACACAGTAACATACTGTATTACATGTATATGTATACACACTTTATATATATATGCATACATTCACTGGTATATAAGAAATGTGTGACTGTATACACACTCTACTTAAATATGCTAAACTACATAATCAGAGTAATTAGTTGAAATATTGGTATCATTATGTACCAATAAACTATACATTTGGAAGGACTCCAAAATGTTTAAATGGCTTTCTATAATATAGACTATATGGCATTGAAAATCATCAGGAGGCTGCCCTAGAGTTTCCCCTAATGATCAGAGTCAATGATTCCTTTACACATTGTATCAGGAGCATTGTGCAGAACATACCCTGGTAAACTTATGATTACCTGACAGGTCTGCCATTGCAATAATAATTTATAGTTAACTTGCCATTAATTGTTGAGTGCTCACATCCCCTTAGTTACTTTACTTAGTGCTTATCTAAATACTCTTACAACATTCTATAGATGAGAAAAGTAAAACTTGAAGAGGTTGAACAATTTTCCTGGGAGCACATGGCTAATTGCAAAGTCAAGATTTGACCCAGGTCTGTCTAGGTCTGTCATATCTTTTTTTATTGCGGTACTTGGGCCTCTCACTGTTGTGACCTCTCCCGTTGCAGAGCACAGGTTCCAGACGCGCAGGGTCAGTGGCCATGGCTCACGGGCCTAGCCACTCCGCGGCATGTGGGATCTTTCTGGACCAGGGCATGAACCCATGTCACCTGCATCGGCAGGCATACTCTCAACCATTGCACCACCAGGGAAGCCCCTAGGTCTGTCATATCTTAAAAGTCCTCATCACAAGAAAAAAAAATTGTAAATATGTAAGGTGATACATGTTAACTAGTCTTGTGGTGATCCTATCACAATATATACAAATATCAAATATGCTGTGTAACTAAAACTAATATAATGTTCTATGACATGTATTCCTCAATAGAAAAAGAAAAAAATAATAAAATAAAACCATATCAAAGAAAGTTGATCATGTTGGAACATTTTTTATCAAAGTATGAGTCTTCACTAGATCAGACATGATGAGAAAGCACCATTTCATCTGCTGTTATGTTCTATACCAAGTCACACATTATTTGCTATCATTTGCCAAGTATTCCTGCTCCAGATGTATTGTTTTTATAGTTGATGCTCCAGATGGTAGCTTACATTTGCAAAACATTAATGCTAAAATAGTCAAAGGACAAACATTAAATACTGACCAAGAGAAAGGAAACATACCGTGTGTTATGCAGAAAGAAACCAGAAAACTTTACCTTTGGACCCTACAATTGCAGGCTATTAGTACCTAATTGGAGGTCTAAATTTCACTGAAGCAAGGTGACTCCATTCACTTATTTGTCTTTGTTTTTACCACTGAGTAAGTTAGGATAATAGTTGAGAAGAAAATATGAGGCGGCAGATGAACACTGGTATTTCTTGTCTCGTTTTTGTACCCACACATGAGAGAGGTTTGGAAATGGAAAACCAGTTTTCCCAAAAGCATTTACTGAAGATACTCTCCTTTCCCCATTGTATGTTCTTGGCACCTTCATCAAAGGTCTAATTGATCATAAATGCATGGACTTATTTTTGGTCTATCTCTTCTGCTCCATTGGTCTACATGTCTGTTTTTATGCCAGTACTATGCTCTTTTGATTACTGTAGTTTTTTAGTATATTTTGAAATCTACTAAAATTAGTGGTGTGATGTGTCCAAATTTTTTTTTTTTCGTGGTCAATATCTCTTGGGCTACTCACAGTCTTTTGTGGTTCCACATGAATTTTAGGATTTTTTTTCTATTTCTGTGAAAAATATCATTGGAATTTTGATAGGGATTGCTTGGAATCTTTAAATTGTTTGGTGTAATGTGCACATTTAAAAAAATATTAATTCTTCCAATCCTGAGCATGGGATATCTTTCTACTTACTAGTGTCTTCTTCAATTTCTTTCATCAATGTTTTATAGTTTTCAGTGTACAGATCTTTCATGTCTTTGAATAAATTTATTTCTAATTATCTTATTCTTTTTGATGTTATTTTAAATTGGATTGTTTTCTTAATTGTTTTTTTGGAAAGTTCATTTTTAGTGTATAAATATACAACTGATTTTTGTATATTATTTTGTATCCTGCAACTTTGCTAAACTAGCTTATTAGTTCTAACAGTTTTTTGGTGGAGTCTTTAGAGTGCCCTGTATATAAGATCACGTCATCTCTAAACAGAGACAATTTTACTTTTTCCTTTTGATCTGGATGCCTTTTATTTATTTTTTCTTGTCTAATTGCTCTGGCTAGGACTTCAGGTACTACACTGAATAAAAGTGGGGACAGTTAGCATCATTGTTTTGTTTCTGATCTTAGAGAAAAAGCTTTTAGCTTTTTACCATTGAGTATGATTTTAGCTGGGGGTTTATCATACACGGCCTTTATTATGTTGAGGTGTATTCCTTCTACACCTAATTTGTTGAGAGTTTTTATCATGAAAGGATATTGAATTTTGTCAAATGCTTTTTCTCTAACTACTAAGACGATCACACAATTTTTATCCTTCATTTTTTTAATGTAGTGTATCTCATATATTGATTTGTGTATATTGAAGCATCCTTGCATCTCAGGGATAAATCCCACTTGGTCATGGTGTATGATGCTTTTAAAGTGTTTTGAATTTGGTTTGCTAGTATTTTGTTAAGGAGTTTTGCATCTAGGTTAATCAGGACTATTGTTCTCAAATTTTCTTTTCTTGTAGTGTCCTTATCTGGTTTTGGTATGAGGATAATGCTGGCCTCATAAAGTCAGTTTGGAAGTGTTTCTTCCTCTTCAAATTTTTGGAAGAGTTTGAGAAGGATTTCTTTTAATTTTTCTTTGAATGTTTGATTGAAGTCACCAGTGAAACCATCAGGCTTTGACTTTGGGAGCCTCATTGGGAGGTTTTTGATTACTGATTGAATCTCCTTACTAGTTATTAGTCTGTTCAAATTTTTTATTTCTTTATGATTCAGTCTTGATAGATTGTATGTTTCAAGAAAAATTCATCCTTTTCTCTAGATTGTCCAAATTGTTGGCATATAATTGCTAATAGTAGTCTCTTATGATATTTGTATTTCTGTGGTATCAGTTATAATATCTCCTCTTTTTTATAATTTTATTTATTTAAGTTTTTTTCTCATTTTTTCTTAATCTAGCTAAAAATTTGTCAAATTTGCTTTACTTTTACCTTAAAAAAAAAAACCTCTTAGTTTCATTAATCATTTCTTTTGGTTTTCTAACCTCTATTTTAATGAAATAGTACCTTTATCTCACTCCATATAGAAAATCAACTCAAAATGGAATAAAAACCTAATGTAAGTTCTGAAACTAAAAACTATTAGGAGAAAACAGAAAAAAAATGTTTGACATTGCTCTGGCAAAGAATTTTGGATATAATCCCAAAAGCACAGCAATAAAATAAAAAATAAACAAATAAGATTGCATAATACCCAAAGACTTCTGCACAGCAAGGGAAACTCCAGCAGACTGAATAGACAACCTATGAAATAGAAGAAAATACTTGCCAACCTTATATATGATAAGGGGTTAATATCCAAAATATATATGGAACTCAAATAGTCAAATAACAATAAAACAATTTAAAAATGAGTAAAAGATCTGAATAGACATTTCTCCAAAGAAGACATGCAAGTGGTCAACAAGTACATGATGCTCAACATCATTAATCATCAGGGAAATGCAAATAAAAACCACAATGATATATCACCCCATACTTGTTAGAATGGCTATCATCAAAAAGACAAAGTTAATTGGAGTTGGCGAGGATGTGGAGAAAAGGGAACTCATATACACTGTTGGTAAGTACAGAAATTGGTACAGCCATTATGGAAAACAGTATAGAGGGTCCTCAAAATACTAAAAATAGAACTACCACATAATCCAGCAATCTACTTCTGGGTATATATTACAAAAATGAAACCATTATTTCAAAGAGACATCTGTACTCCCGTGTTCATTGCAGTATTATTCCCAATAGCCAAGATATGGAAACAGCGCAGGTGTCTGTTGATGGATAAATGGAATAAAAGAAATAGAATGGTTAAAGGAGAGCTATATTACATTATAATTCCATTGTATTAAATATTTTATTATATATTTTTGAAATGGAATATTTTCCAGTCTTGAGAAAGAAGGAAGCCCTGCCTTTTGTGACAATGTATATGAAGCTTGAGGACATTGTACTCAGTGAAAGACAAATATTATATGATCTCACTTATGCATGGAATCTAAAAACAAATAAACAAAATAACTCAACTCATAGAAGCAGAGAGTAGAATGGTTGTTACCAGGACCTGGGGGGCAGGTAAGAGAAATGGAGAGATGTTGGTCAAAGGGTACAAAGTTACAGTTACCTGGGATGAATGTCCAGAGATCTAGAGTACAGGCATGATGATTATACTTAATAATGTTATGTTCAATGAACACCGGAAATATGCTAAGAGAGTAGATTTCAAGTACAAAAATTGTAACTGTGTAAGGAAGTGATATGTTAATTAGCTTGACTGTAGCAATCATTTAACTATCTATATTTATATCAAATCATTACATTGTACACCTTGAATAAATACAAATAAAAAATATATATAAATAAATGAAAAAGAAGGTAGAGGTTTGTATGAGATTTCATACTACACATAATACACATATTCATGTGTATAAATCTGAAGACTAAGACATTTTTTGATAGCATCAAGGGTCAAAATTTGTACTTGCAAGTTATCATGTGATTAAATAATAACTGCAAGTCCATGTTTGAAAACAAAATCCATTCTTCAAATAGGATAGGTAAGTACCAATACTTATATTTGAGCTTCACAAGGTTGAAAAGGAAGAGTAATTTCTGATTAGGATTTTATACAATTTGATTGACTCATAAAGCTGAAGCAAGAGGATGCCAAAATGTGCTAATATATACAGAAGCTGTCAATAACATGGAAGGAAATATCAGTATCCTGGAGCCAAGGCAATTTGGGGTTTATCACTGCATGAATGTTGCTACAATGTACACATACATACATGATATATTTAATGGATGTGTGTGTGTACATGTGTTTGTGTGTGGTGTGGCATGTACTTAAAATGTGCTTCATATTCTAATTATTTGTAGAATTGTTGAATTATAAGAAAGAAGGCCTAGAAAAAACTCTTACTGTTTGATGTTTTTCAGCACAACACATACAGTTGTATGTGTTGTGCTGAAAAATTATTATTTTAAATTTGTGGTCAAAGGTGTATCAAATATGTATATAGGAACAGTGTATTTCAAAAAGTATGACAAATTTATCTGTGTCCTCACAAAATTAACATGGCATTCCTATAGGTAAATGTTTGAGCTAGAAAAGTGCTGAATTTCTTTAGATTTATATGACTTGAAATCATATTTCTTAAGTACTGTTCTTTCTTACGAATCTTTCCTAATTTTTTAAGGCTTACTTGATCCCAAGTTTGTCAAATTCCAATCAGATTTATCCACTGAGGCAACAGTAATGAATCTTTTAAAAGAACATAGAAGCCTAGGCTTCAATCAGGAAACCTCCTTGATAAATCCTTCGTGTAGACATATTTTATCTATACAATTTTCAGCAGTTGAGAGAGTATTAGCACTTACAAAAAAATCCAGTTGTTAATTCTGTTTTCATGTCTTTTGTGCAGCAGAGAACACACTCCTGTAGAAGGGCTTCTCTTAATAATGATTTAAAATTTGGAGTCTTTCCAAAAGAGATCAATTCAGGTCAGGTATTCCTGCCTTCAACAAGAGCAGTGAGATGCTGCAGTGTTTAAGAGGTTGGACTCTGGGGCCAGAATGCCTGGGTTTAAATCCTGAACACTTATTAGCTTTGCAATTTGGGTGACTTATGTAATCTCTCTGTGTCTTATTTTCCTCATCTGTAAAATAAAAATGATAGTAGTTCTCACCTACGCTGGTTGTTATGAGGATTAAATAAATATTAAATGTAAATACCTAGACCAGTTTCTGGTAAACTGTATTATAACTATGTCAAATGAATGTAAAAATTAATTGAAGAGTGCTCCACATAGTGACACTCCCAAGCCACTTCTCCCTCATGGACCAATCAAACATTTATTGAGTGCCTTCTGTATGCTAGATTCCATGTTAGGCAAACCAGATTTACCTGCCTACAGATAAGCAGGAGTCTTATACTCAGGAATGCTGTTGCTATCACATCCTAAAATGTGATACAAAAAGAGAAAAGTTAAAAAACACAGTGGATTAAAAACTAAGGAAATCTGGATAAATTGTAGACTTCATTTGGTTGAGTGATTTATTTAGTTAGTAATAATTTGTCGGTATTGATTCATTAGTTTTGACAATGTGGATATACTAATTTAAGATTTTAATAGTAGAGGAAACTTGGTGTGTGGTATGTGAGTACTCCCTTTACTCCTTTCACTATTTTTCTGTAAATCGGAAACTTTTATAATTTAAAAGTTTATTTTAAAAAACTGCCCCTTTTTGCTCCAAAGTCATGGTTATGAAAATTATCTCAACTTCCAGGGACCTCGGAATGGCCAAACTCCCAAAGAAGCAAATAATCACTTTTTGTTCTAGGACTTTTCAGGTGGAAACAGAATGGTCCAAACAAGACCATTTTAACATTCTCCTCTGAAATTTTAATGGAAATGTAAATGAAACTAAATATTCAGTATTCTGTTTTAAAATTTTAAGAGCTGATATTCACTGAGGCCTTATTATATGGTTGCCTGTGTTAAACTCTTTCCATGGATTAGCTCTTGGGAGCTGTTCAAAAACCTATGTGATAGATACTCTTTTTGCCCCTATATGAGAAAAACATTTGCAATTGTGCCTCTGATATTCTTGCCTTTGGGATGGTCTAGCTTTAACTCAATGCTGTGCATGTAGACCTCTTCCTGCTTTCCTTGAACTGAATGCCCCAGTTCAGATGACTAGATGACTATTCAATGATGTGCCTTCACTATGCTTCCTGGCATCAACTGTGTGATACTGTAATATTGCAGTGTCCCATGTGGGATGTTACACCTACAATGGAGAATAAGCACAGGCTTATTCGTAAAAGAAAGAGTGCACAATGCCACATGCATTACCCACATACAACTAAGACATTTATCTAATGCCTGGGAGTACACAAACAAACAGCAAGGTAGGATCTACTTATTTAGTGGATTCTGAAATTTTAAAAGTGAACTAGAGGCAAATCTCTCTGCCAGTTGTTTTTATGAATCAGTTTTATAGTCAATCTTAGTTGGGTCTTCAGAAAACACTGAAGAGAAATGGCTACATTTAATGAAATCATAGATGTGTTAGAAGCAGGGCAATAGCACAGGGCCCCATGTTCATAAAGAGCCTACACTCGACCTAATGTTCTGCTGTCACCATCCTGAAATTCTTAATATTTTTTTGACTCAGGGGCTCTGCCTTGTCATTTTGCACTTGGCCCCACAAGTTATGTAGCCAGTCCTGTTCATAAGTTTTATATATGCTTTTCTCAAATGAAATCTCAGGTGCTGTATTTGAAATCAAGTCCCTGAGTGTAGCCTCACAACTTTACACTTGCTAAGTCTTCCTTAGGAAGGTCGGTTTACCCCAATACCTTAAATAAAATGTTCCAATTCAAGTGGGTTAAGTAAAAAACTTTGCTCTAATCTTTCTCTCTATTTCCTGTTTGCAAACCCTGAATTTAATGCCCTGGACAAGCAGAAGCATTGGATCTGCAGTGAGATTTTAATCATAGATACAGACACTGTCAAACAAACCAGGAGAAAGTTATCAATGCTTTGCTATAGTACTACTAACCTAGTCTAGAGATTGAATACCCAAACAGTTGGCCTACAATCACAGTGCATAATTCTGGAACTGAAAGTCTTTCAAGAGAAAGGATATTAGAAAATAATGTGGTAGAAACATTTTAAGGCCATTTATCTACAACTGAGTCACTGGAGCCAGGCAATCTCTGATCTCCAAATTTGAAAACAGATGAAAAGAAAATCCCCTTTATTTAAGAGATACTATACACTCCAAGGGAGCTTGATGTTAGTAGTTTTGAATTAAATCAGGCAAAATTTTCATCATGCCAATGAAAATTTTACTTTTTCCCCTTTTTGTTTCCTACTGAAAACCTAAAACCCTTAACTTAAAGGGTTATTTTCCCCAGTCTGTTTGTGGCTCCTAATCATTAAACCCTGAGAAAAGAGAAATCTACTGAGAAACACACTAGAGGGAAACATCTTCCTTAAATATGGGTATTTTTTGAATGCTGTTGGTAATTCACAGCACCTAAAGAATTCATACTTTTGGAACTACCTGCTAAATCAGGGAAATTAGGAGTAGGGTTGAAATCCCTATTTTAAACTGGACCAAAGGATAAATATTTTTCAGCTCCTGACTTTATAGAAAGCTTTAATTATTCTCCGTTTTTTCAAATATCTCTACTGCCTTCTTGGGTCTTCTCTCCTCCTTGCTAATGTGTCCTTTTGAGGTCCCTGCCCCCACATAGGAAGTCCATGGCCCAGGCCTTGCTACGGTAGCTGAAGATCTCTAATGAGGGTGACACTGACCTTCCAACTTCTTCGGAGATTGCCTTGGCCACATGGTCACCCCAGAGCATCCTGGAAGGAGTATCTTCTCACCTCTGTCAAGCTCTTTGGTTGACTCAAAACCTTATTATAATTAGAGTAGAAAAGCCTCACTGGGTTGTTTAGATGTTATCTCTGCCACAGATAAATTTTCTACAACTTAGCCTGGACAATTTTTTTTTTCTAAACTAAAGTTAATTGATGGAGAATCTGCTGGTATTCTAGAGAAAATTATGGGACACTGTCAAAAGATTTTCTCTGGGATTACAATGGAGTAATTAAAAATTCTCTCTCTTCTATTTTTCCCTATCTCTATTTACAGTAATCCCACTTATATGAGATTTTTTAAAGTACCAACACAGAATGAACACCAATTTATTTCATTAGTAAAAAATATCTAGACCGTTCCATGTGCTATATGTATCAATTTGTCTGTTGAACTCAGCTTTTACTTCTGGTTTCAACTGCCCCACTCACTCCTGGACACAGAATCTTCTGGGCCAGTCTTTACAAGTGGATGGCCATTGATTAGATCACAGGTCCGACGAGGAAGCTCATTAAAAAACTTGAAAAATGGCCCAGGATACGAGTTCTTCCCTAGAGGTGATGAGCAATGTCAATCAGATTTGTTTTCTTGAAAGGTTGAATTAAAAAATGCAAAAGGAAACAGATTTGGGGGTAGCTGGGAGGTCCCTATGTAGATCTAGGGCCGGTGGCCATACATATATGCAGGAGAGTCAAAAGAATGGACAGTTGTGGGAAGAATATCAGACACGCAAATGACCCTGAGAGACCAGAGGAGAGCAGTAGCTCTCATCTTTCCAATTACGTTGTGTAGCAGGCCCATCAGCTCTTTATTTTATGTTCCTCCATTTACTAAAACCTCTACAGAAACAATGTAGAAGAAGCTCTTGTAATACTCTACCCCTCTTATGAGAGCTTGTCCAAGTGAACTTCTGTTTTTAAAATATTTGATTATTTAACTGGGCACTAAGAAACACGATGGGAGTGGAAGCCCTGTCCACATTTCCTCCTGAGAAATACAGAAGGAAAATAGAGAAAAACCTATTGATTTCCTACTGGGAACATGGTATGCATAATACCATCATCAAATTTAATTTTCATACAACCTCAGAAAGTAGGTGTAATTAAACCCATGTTAGAGCTAAGAAAACTGAGATCAGGAATGTCAAATAATTTGTCCAAAGTAATTGGGAGTCTAAGATTTAAACAAAATTTTTTCCAGTTCCAAATCCCATAGTTTTTTCAGTAAACAACGAGGGCAATGCAAAAGAAAGGAAGGGAGGGAGGAAGGAAGGAACGAAGAAAAGAAGGAAGGAAGGAAGAGAAAGTAGCACTTTAACGAGTGTCTACTACCTGCTGGGCACTTTTATATGTCACTTCATTCAGTCCTCACAACAATGAAAAGCAGAACTGATATTTGTATATATGTATATATTTATACACGAGAAAACGGAAGCTTAAGAAAGTCATCAAAATCACCCAGCAAGGAGTAGAGCCAGGATTTATGCTGAGCCAAATTGCCTCCAATACATCACCTTCCACTACACTGTGATTTTTTTTCCTGGAGCACCACGTACACCAGAGCAATTCTAGCTGATAATTAGGTAGAAAATCAAGGAGAGCATAGATATGAAGATACAGATTCAAAAGGGTGGATTTTGATTCAAGAATTTGCATTAAGTCCTATCTGATTCTTCCTTCTAATATCTCACTAATGATAGATAATAATATACATAATGATATATATGTATGTGTGCACAGCTATGTTATGATATAGATATAATTACATATAAAATATAAGTTTGGATGGGGTCATTAGAAGACAAACAATTTCAACACACTTATGGAATCTGAAAGCACTGAAAAGTGTTGATCAGGAAATGATGGAGGAAGCCATGAGTGATGCCCAGAGGGGACTGCAGCAGACAAGGAGCCAGTCTACCTAGCAGAACCCCCAAGGTGCTTCAATACAGAGACAACAGGCACAGCAGGGACTAATGTAAAATTTGCTTAGTACTTCTACATAACATGGTATATTTTCCTAAGTTTTCTGTAAAATGAGCATGTTTGAAAGAATATGTTTAACCAAATGTTTATTTGAGGGTAGCTAGGTCTATTTCCACTCACTAATACAAGTTATAATGACCAAATTGTCAAGGATTGGATGTTTTCTACATGCCTAGCTCTTTAAGCACTTAATTTACTCTTGCTACAAGCCACTAACTTGTTGGTATTATCTCTTTTTTTAGAAGTGAAAACTGAGGTTTGTGGGGGTCAGGGAAACAAAAGCATGTACCTATTATGAGCAGTCATGATTCCAGCATGATCAAATCAGACTCCCAATCCCTTTCCACTATTCCTTTACTATTTTCAGTGCTACTAAGCACTAACCATATGATGAAAGTTTCCACCTCCTAATGTTCAGCCTAGAAACTACACAATGAAATGAGGAGTCAGTATGGTAGTTTTTCACTTCGAGGTTTATATTAAGATTGAAAGCCATAGCACTGTTCTACAGTAACTAAGTAAATAAAATAGTATGTGTCTGTGTGTGTGTGTGTGTGTGTAACCCCCCCCCCCAAATTCAGCTGTTGGAGCAGTACTTGGCACACAGTAGGGACATCATATTTGCTGAATGAATGTATGAACAAGTCAGAGAACTCTTCATTGAATCTTTTCTTTCTTTTCTTTAACTTGCATATTCAGCATAATCAGGCAGACTTTGAGCCAGTTATTAATGTTGGAAATTCATTCAAGAGAACAATGCTTTTGAAAACAAAGAACCAAATCACTTTGGTGTGTAGTGGCACAGCCTTCTGTCCCTCTGCAGCCAGTTTATTACTGAGCTTACTGATTAGCTAATCAGTAATTAATTTAATTATTAATACTATTTACATATTTGGATTATTGCAGCTATTAAGCAGCCCTGCTATCCTCCCATTTCCTTTGCGCTTTAAAGTAAAGTAAGAGGGTTAAGAAGTGAGAAGATAAGTGGCAAATTAAGCTATGAGATGCATAAGGCAAACCAACAAGAAGGACTTGTAATGAAGAGATTACACATAAAGGGTGAAAGGAATTACAAGGAAGTGAATGAAAGATGGGCTACCTCTCTGCAGGCAACTTCTAAACTTTGAGGTAGAGGCTATGTATAAATGCACATCTATACACAATTTATAACAAAGCATGGGAGCTTGGAAACCTGATCATACATTAAGTGAGTGCAGCTGCTGAAGGAAACCCATACGTCCCCATAATTCCCATGGTAGCTGCTGGCAGTAGCGGAGGAGTGACAAAAGAATTTTTAGCATCTTTCATCTCAATGAGTGTTGTTTAACTTGAAATTCGACTGAAAATTCTGCACTTCCACTAAAAATTAACATGCACTCTCCAGAAAGAACAAAAAAGGTATAAATTATGTCTGACTGAACAAACACAACTCCACTGTTGAACAGCTAGTCAATGGAGAGGGCAGGGAAAGGCAATGGAGCAGGGTAATGTGTAATCTCACCAGTCAATGGACTGTGGGCAGGCCCGGATGGCCCAGCACTGGAGGTGTCAGGGAGATAAATAGCAGAGTGTCCTCATCAAAAATATGATTAATACCCTCCTCGGTCCACTGCTGAAGATGTAGTGGGTGCAGCTGGTCTGGACAGCAGTTGCATAGAGGGAAAATCCAGGACGATCGCAATGGAGCAGAGAGGGCAAAGAGGAGGACAAATAGCCACCAGAGTGGGAGTGCTGAGGCTTGATGGCAGGGAGGGGTCTGAGCTGGCCAGAGGTCTTCTTAACCTGCAGCTTAAGTAATACTTAGGGCCTTCTAGGCACAAGGATCTGAGCCCCAATGGCTGTGATCTTGAGGGGAAAAGACAAGCCGAAGCTGAATCTTTGAGGACATTTTGTTCCTTTCCTCAAACAGTGAGTAATCTTCAAGAATTGTGGTATTTATGGTATAACTAGTGTGTGAGTAACACACTCCCTTCAGAACTTTTTAATTCCCACAGGTCAGCATGAAGTAATGGGGTTAATTTCTTCTTCTTCAGATGGGAAGGCTGAGGGTCAGAGAATTTAAGTGACTTTCTCAAAGTTACATAGTTAACAGATGGTACAAGTGTCCAGGACTCACAAACTTCCATTCTCCTCACCAAACTAAAGTGACTCCCCAGAAATTAAAAAAGAAAACTTTTGATAGGTTGTTCATTTTTGGCTATTTGCTCTAGTTTCCACTCAACATATCAACAAAAGATTCTCAAACATTCACAGCTATAATACTCCTATTTACAGACCTACACACACACACACACACACACACACAATGATTACCCAGAGTGAAAAGCAAATTGTTATGTTCTAATATCTCTTATTTCACTGGTGGAAGACAGGGGAACTTTCTGTCCTTGGGCAAATATAACTCTTACATTTTCTTTATTAGATCATTCCTTCCCTCATGGTCAAGATATTGCAATGTTCATAAGGCCACCAAAAAGTCTTCTTAGCATACTATAGCATTGGAATATTGTTAGAAAAAAAGAATAATTAAGGAAGGGCTATCTAAACCTGGAGTTGTTGGTTTACTGAATATTGATTTTAGACATTAGGAAAGGAAAGGAGACTTTTACAAAACTTGTAGGATGAAAGGAAATAACCTGGCTATAGATAGAATCATCCAGGTAGCACCCAGCCACCTAAATAGCAGGGAGGTTCCTATTGTCCACAGGCACAGATGTTTAGAGTAAAGGTGTTTATTGACACAATCAAGGGGATTGTGCCAAAGCCACCTAATTTGGCCGTAGTAGAGCTCTCAATACTTTCCCCAACTAAAGTTGGTTTTGGGGTACCTTCTCCCATTATCTTCTAAAGCTTGGCTAAATCATGAAAAGAAGTCAGCGTTGACATGAATCTAAAGCCACTACTCCACTCAGGGAGTTGAGAGATGCTTACTAAAGATAAAAACAATGGCTAAAATTCCACATCCTTTTCTTATCATGGACTCAGTCAGATATATCTGTATACAGTAAATAGTCAAAAGATATAGCTATATACAATAAGGAGTCATTCCGCCAACCCTAAATTATTTTTAGGGTTTACATTTTGAATCACAATCTTCTTGCTGGATTTTATGTCAGTTATTTCTTCATGCTTACAAAACATATTTTCTGACTCTCTATCCTAAGTCACAATCTTTAAATATTATCAATCTTTATCTTTTGCTATGTGTATGAGAGAAACAGACATAAAGTAATATATATACATATATATTTATACATATTTGTGTAATACAATTATATCCACTTAATATTTTCTGACAAATAAATAAATAGATTGATAAATAAGTTTCATAGTCAAATTAGTTGGAGAAGTATTATGAACCCTACTGCCTTCCTGAAAATTCACAAGGATCTGAAAACTCCTGTCATAAACAAATTTATTTAACTTTATTTAACTTGGCCTTTATAGCAAGCATTTGAGTTTGTCTTTAATTTATGCTTCTAGAAGACCCACAGAATAGCATTTTATAGACCATTGCTTAGGAAATATGCCTTATGTTATTGGGTCTAGTTTCAACTTATGGCAGGTATAATGTAGTATAGGAGACACACTTGAATTTGGTTTTCATAATTCCTAACCTTTTAGATTATTGCATCAAGAAAACATTTTATTTGTAGAAGTGTGAGATAAGTTGTGTCCTCTAGCATCTTTTGCTTTTTTTTTTTTTTTTGGAACTCCCCTGAAATAAATGTGTTTCTAGTCAGTTGGTTCCTTTCAAAAAATATCCAAAATGTTTGAAGTACTTTAATTAAATGGTAAGTCAACTTAGTTTCTAGGCATTGAGGCTTTATGAGTCCCATATATGCACAGGCACATCACACACATATACACAATATTTGTTTAACATGATCACTTTTGGGCATGTAGGGAGAATGTATTTGTTACAATACAATATTTCATATGAGAAGATTATGGAAAAATTATCAAAATTGTTCAGTGAGTCTGTGTCGTTAACCAAGTGATCATTTAGCCTAGGCATTTATTTTATATGTATCCTAAGAGACTAGAAGTGACAAACTCAAAGTTACACAGCTGATGAGCAAAACAACTTTGGCTTAAACCCTTACTTTGATGCCTAAAGATACCTCAGCTTCTCACCTTATCTTTAGGCACCAAGACCATAAGGTGTCCACACTGGCTCCTGAAGCTCCTCAAGACATATTTCTAAAGACATTTCTCCATTTGCTTTGATGTGTTCTTATGACCCAGAGGTACTGGTTGAAAAGTCAAATCCTAAATCAATCCGTAGTGTTTGGAATGGGACAAGATGGAGATGGTTCCCAAAGACAAAATGTTGACATTTTTCCATAATTTTTACCCTAATTAAATGAAGTGGAAAAGACTGACTATTATTTGAGTTATTAAAACAGAAACAAAAATAAATACTTTAAGGCAAGTTAATAAAAAAGGACCCATTATTTGACTTTTACAATTAATTTTCTCGATCCTCTGTCTAAATAACCCACATGTATTGAAGTGGCTTTCAGTATGGTTTTAATATTATATTTTTAGGACTCTGGGAGGGGTTCAGTATTTGGAGGCATCACCATTATGTTAAGGAGATATTTCATTCTATATTGGAGATGAAGAAAATAAAGAAAATCTGACATCATTCCTGCACTTTCTTCTCCTGAATACATAATCTCTCTTTAAGTAAAACACTAAATAAATTCATAGACTCAGGACCCACGTAAAAACTAGATGCTTTCAAAGGCCCTGGTTAATGAAGAATCTTTTAAATGTCACATCTACAGTGCAAATTAACCAATATTGCATAGCAAAACCTGGTCAATGGTTTATGACAAAAAAATTAATGCTTTCTGTCAAGAATAAGGGTTAAGTTTGATATTAATCATAAAATGACCTTTAATTGCCAAACAAAAGCACTTTGTTATTTCACTACAATCCTGAACTCACCCTGAGCATTGAAAAAAAGTCATAATTTGCTTAGTATAAATATATTAAAGTATTAAGCCCACTCTCCTACTCAATTAGTAAACATGTCAAGGGGTGGGTGAGTTATTCATGGTTCAGAGGGCCAGCCCCTTTTCACAGGGAACTTTTTTCACTCTAATGAAATGATGGATAATCTGGAAGTAGGTGCTTTAAGAAGATATTAATCATTCTCTGTGGTGATGTTAATCATGCGTCCCATCATCTCCAGATGCTGTGGATCACCTTCCTTGGAAACAAAGGGCGCCTAAGCCAGGAGAGTCCTTTTGATCACTTTTCTACAGAGACCCTCACATGTAACTGACTTTAAAGACAGCTTTAGATTTCAGGCCATCATTAAGATAAAATGGCAACTGCAGCACAAAACTCTATCAACTGATTTCTGAGAAACATGGGCTGGGGTCTCTCTCCAGTCCTAATTATTTACATTTTCGCATTGCTCATATGAGAGTAGGAAAGGACTTACCTGTAGAAGATAGAGGTCCATCAAGTAAAAGCTATAAATGTATGTCCTGGCAAACTGCTTTTACAGTCTAGGCTTCTAATCTTACACAATGTTAGCATTCCTCACATCAGATTCATCTCTTAAAATTTCTCTGATGTCTCCTTGAGTAATGAAACACCGAGCCTCCAGAGAGACTTCTGGCCAATTAAACATAGTTATGGCCAGTGTTTTTCAAAGGGAAAAAAATGTTGAGTAAAATCTGAGGGCATATCTTATGAGGTTAAAATAGCTCCCATCACAGACTAATTTTGAATGCTTCATAGACCCCAGTGCCTGAAGAAGAAACCTAGAAGTGTTCCTAAAGCTAAGAGGCTGTTCCATGTAAATTGCTTCAGAAAGATATAACAAAGAGGAACCACTGAAGCTCCTGTCATCATGCAAAAGTATTAAGGACTCTGGGGATTGGATAATATCTTCATGTAAGGGAGGCACCATTCTCTTAAATATGCATGTGCTGTGCAAGGTCTACAAATGGACATGAAGGTTACTAATGAGGTTATGCGATCTCTTCTTTTGGGTACAAATCTACTTAGAGACAAGCACTCTACAGATGTTGGCTAATAATACTCAGATCGAACTGCTAAATGTTTTATATTCACATGTGAGGACAAAAGAGCTAGAAACTCACTCCTCGTCTTCTAGAGAAAACTAGTTATTTTGTTCTTCACCCAAATTTAGTTCTCTAATCACCCTCCCAGCTGTAGTCTTTCAAATTGATTGATGTATCTCAATAGTCCACCAAATTAGAAAAACATGTCCACGTAGGTGCATTTGTCATTTGCCTGATGATTTGTTTATTTATTGGGCTTCCGAACTCCAAATACCTCCACTGCCATTTTACCTCACTTCCCCTTTTTCTCTGCTCCTGTCTAGTCCACATTTAAATTCTGCTATCTCCCACAGCAGATTCATCTCAGACCTTTAAATTTAAATAGCTAATTGAATGATAAGAGATGTATGTCATTTCTCATAACCTCACTTCCACTGAATTTTCTCTTTGGCCTCAGTATTTTTACCCTTGTAAAATATCTCTGTTGGGTCCACATAGCTGGTCAGAACCCTCTAACTCTGTCCATCCCTCCCTTGATGTCCAATGCAACTAGCCAAACTTCAAGCAAGGCGTGTTCTTAAAGTATGCCTTTATGTACTTTTCCTGGCCTGCACTGGGTTATTAAGCAAATCATCCACTCTGCAGCTTGGAACCCTCTAAACATATGGTCTCGGATGTCAACTGGTCTCACTAATGTTCACACTTCTTGGTCAACTCCAAGTTCTAGCAAAAAGCTTTTCCAAACCTCTGAAGCATTGTCCTTGATTTCATTCCCCTTTTTCTCAGCTTCTTTATTGAAACGAGAAAGGCTCTCAGAAAAATTCTCAATATTGTACTGCCATCGTCCACCAACAAATTTGTCCTTTGCCATGTCCTTCCCTTTTGTCTTCTCAAATGATGAAGTGTTTTTCCCTCTGTTAAAAATTCACTTGTTTGAGCTCTTGATTTTATTCTCTGCTTTTTATTCTGCAACTGCCCTCCTGTACTCAAGCTCTTTTGCTCCAGAATCTTTAATTTATCTCAGACTATAAATAATTTCAAGGCTCTCCCTCCCTAAAATAAAAATGCTTAATTTATGTCAAGTCCTCTCAATGTCTCTCTCTTTCAATTACCATATAAAATTCTTGAAAAAAGAGTCTATACTACTGGAGTCTTTATTGCTTCATCATTTGGCATTTGACCTCACTGCTATATTGAAATTTTCATTCCTAAGGCCATCAGCAACTTCCTAATAAATATTGAAAACTTACTGTGTGCCTGGCATTGATCTAGGCACTTGGGATACAGCAATGAACAAAACAATTAGGAAGAGACTAATATTGCAACCCTTTTGTATCTTATGTTATGGTATTGTCAAGTGTAATGAATATTTTAATAAACTTTCTAGACCTCTTGAGTTTATCCTTGTACTATATGCATCACTTTTACAAACCTTTCTCCATTCCACCCTTGGTATTAGCCTGAAACATTAGTACTCTCTAGAGTTCTTTATTACACTGCTTTTCATACCCATGCATTTATCCAGTTAAGTTTACCCACTTTCAAATGTTCAATTACCATCTATATGCTGATTTCTCCCAAGCTTATCACTGTAGTCTAAATTCTTCCCCTCATTGTCCTCAGACCTATGCATCTCCCTGCTTCTATTTCTTCATTAGATAGACTTCATCTTCAGCATTTCCCAAACTTAATATGCCACTTTCTCAAAATCAGCTCTTCTTTATTTCCCTAACTTAATTATGGGACATCAACAGCTACTATCATTCAAGCTAAAACCTGAGGGTTCATCTTTGATTTTTCTCTTTGCTTCTCTGTCTACCTAGTAAAATAACTAGTCCTCAAATGTTTATTTTCTGAATATTTTTCACCTGAATTGTAATTCCACAATCATCTACTCTACTTTACACCCTCATTCCTCTTATGAATGATTGTAACTACTTCCTGTTCTACACATCATGTTAGCCATTCACTTAGCATAAACAATTTTACTATGTCAAGTCACTGTTTAGAAGTTATTGAATAATGAATAAACCAAAGTCTTCAATATGACATAAAATATGCTTCATAATACTGTTTCTATCAACCTTGCCAGCATTATCTTTTATCACTGCACGATTCACTTCCTATGTTTCATCACAGAAAGCAACTTATTTTATTCTGTGCATACACATGATACTTTTGTCTTTCACCTTTATATTTTTGCTTACTCCTTCCTATCTGCCTCTGTGCTATGGAGATACACAGAAGAAGAAAGTGTTTCTTTTTTAGTGGGTGTGGGAAAGAATCATATAGGAGGTGTATTTGAGCAAAATCTTGAAGGATCATTAAAAGTTGGCCAGACAAAAATTAGCAAAAATGTATTCTGGAAAATGTTACATATAAAAATACAGAAAAGAGAAATATGAGAAAATCAGAAAACCAGAAGTAGTTCAGAAAGGCTTATATGGATATGCAGGGTGTCTTTTAAAGGAGTTATGGGAGATATAAGCTAGATCTTTCTCTTTCTCTGAAAAGTTAGTAACTTCATAAAAGTTGGTGTCAGAGTGGGGGAATAAATTAGGAGTTTGGGTTTAACAGATACACACTACTGTATATAAAAGAGATAAATAACAAGGACCTAGTGTATAGCATAGGGGACTATATTCAATATCTTATAATAACCTATAATGGAAAAGAATTGGAAAAAAAATACACACACACATATAATACTGAATCACTTTGCTATACACCAGAAACTCACACGACACTGTAAACCAATTATTCTTCAATATGAAATAAAAAATTTTACAAAAGTTTGTGTCAGATGGTGTTGTTGGGCACACTATTTCCCAAGGTTAATCCTCTCCTAGCAACTACTCAGGCATAATTAGTGTTGGGACACTCTGGTGAGCTAAACATAACTACCTAGGCATCCTCCCTTATTTTTCCTGCCTGAAACATCCACTCTTGAACAATGCATCTCCCCAGGGGGTCTAATGATGATATTACTGAAGGCTTAATCGTAACCTTGTCCTTGTGTGACAGGGCCATGTTCAGGACCAAAACTACCCCTGGTGGGGCCACTTGGACTCATGAAGTTATTTAAAAGCAAGGGCTGGGATCCACCCTTAGATAACTTTTTCTTTAGATGACCCCTACATGTAGCACAAGCATTGGCTGTTCTCACTTTACATCCTGAATAAACACTTTTGTTATATGTCCTTCCCCAGGTTAGGTCTTTCCCAAGAAATCACTGAACTAACACAACCAGTACATTTTCCTAAAGTTGAGAGTGTCCAGCGGCAGTGGACCTCCAATCACACCTCCTTCAAGGTCTTCTCACCAGAAGGAGCATACATCTCCTTATTCTTTCAAGTCACCATCAGTAACTGCTAGAAACACAAAAACACACCTGTCACAAGGGTAAATATTAATTTTTGGATCCACTTTAAATACATAAGGAGAAAAAAAATTCCAAAGGGTCTCACAATTTGCAAAGCTACCTCACTCACAAGGGAGTTAGCACTTCTGTTCTTTACTTGAGCCACTGTATTTTCATGACATAAAGATGCTATTGACTATCAGCATACCATCAATTAAAAGCAGCAAATAAATACTACCACATTAAACACCCCTTTATCATTAAATGCTTACATTTATTGAAACTAAAAATTTTTATTTAAAATATAAAATAACAAAAAAACACCTTAGCTTAGAATTGTATTTTTTTATACACAGGCTGAAAATTAAGTAAAATATTCATTCTCAGCTTAGCAAAAGTTCTAACTCTTAAGTTTCCCTATAATGGCTTGGTCTAAAAACACACGGTATTTTTCAGGCATTACTTTTCAGAGTGGAAGTTGGAATGTCTATCAAAATCATGTTAATTCTAGAATTTTTAAAAATTCATTTGACATTAAGCTTTGTATCATTGGCAGTAATTGGCAGGAATATTAGAATCCCAGACACAATACAGGGTCATGCTATCCAATAACTCAATTTTCTCCTGCTATAATCAATTATGTTAGTGTTTTTAGGTCAAGATAAGTCAGTGGAAATAATTATTTTTCCCACGAATATTCATCAAAATAACAGCTACCACAACAAATATGTGTAATACTGAGGATATGGAAAATAGTGTTTTCTGAAATTGTAAATATAAGTTGAAAATAAAGACAAATTTACTAGTTTGTATTGGTCTTTATATGTCAAGTAGATAAGAAAAATGCTTACTGGTTGAGTAGAATTCATTGTAGCACAACTCATTACCCTAAAGATTTGGATAGGTCACAGGTCAGAGGATGTTCTCCAAAATGCCTTAAACAAACATGTTCCTTAAAATATTCACATAATTTGCTTAAAACTGGTGATGCCTCTGTTCCCTCATGCCAATGCTAAAACAATTTTCTATTTAAAACTTTTTTCTTAGTATAATAAGAAATAGGTTTACCTTGTATCATCATTGAATAATAGAAGTGTCATCTAATGATACCCTCTGAGGCCAAATTTTCAACAACAAATTGCAGGATGCTGAAGGATGCCCAGGTCTATTGTGAATCACACTGGCCTTGCCAAAGACACTAGCCACAACGTGGGACCACTTTAGTAGCACAAGGAAAATAGCCTGAAGCAACAATTGACCACATTTTTTTACATATTTCTGGAAATAAAAATAAAAACACTTTAGTTGCTTAACAGGCGATAGCATACCTCCTCTTGCCCCATTTCCTCTTATAACCTCCCAACTCAATCTGTTTAAGCCCAATGTTTTTCTTGACATTACCACATCCTGAAAACCATTAGTGTAATTTTCACTTGCCATGACTACTTACATCCAAGGATTACTTACAAATTCAAACTGTAATTAGAAGATGAACTAGACTGAGAGGCTTTGATTATTCCTTTGTATTTGTATTTGAATAATGTACTGTTAGATGTGTCTGCATTCATTGCACAGAGACCTGCTGATAGAGCTTGGCAAGTAAATGAAAGGTAACATGGCATGGCATCATGAAAAGAGGTAGACCTTGAAGTGAGGCTGGCTTAGACTTAAAGTTTACTCCATTACTTGCTATGTGGATGAGCTTAGGTCATTTATATGGTCACTGTGGCACTCACTTTCTTCAGTGGTAAAACAGAGATAATCATGCTTGTAAATGACTCTTTTATTCCTGTCCTGAGGTGTCTGCTCAATAATTTATAGGTGTTGAGTTCTTACAGAAATATACAGCTCTCTGGGGAGCAGGAGATGGGGAGAAGTATTGGTTACATTCTACTCTCTTCCATCAGGTCACACCTAGAGTTTTTTTGTTCATTTTTTAGGGTCCACTCTTTAAGGAAAAGGACTTTGATGGATGAACAAATGCACGAGAAGCAAGTAGGAAATCTAAATTATGTCTTGTGAACAACAACATGGAAGAGAGAATATGTCCAAGGGGTAAGCAGTTTTGAAAAATAACTACAGATGTATAATGTATGAGAAAATTTAGAACTATTCAGGTGATCCCAGAGAGCAGGACTGAGACTGGGGTGGAGAAACTACACAGGCAGATTTAGTTCAATATAAGGGAGAACAGAGTCAATTTCCAACCACTGAACTAGGGTACATCTGTTCTATTAGAGGCTAGCTAACTATTTGTTCAGGACAGTAGACAGATAGTGGCTTGAATAATAGTAAATTAAATTGGATTATTTGATAACTAAGGTGCTGCCTAATCCTAAGAATCTGTTTTAATACCACATGCATTATTACATAACTTAAAATGATGACTGTGTTTTCACATCAAGAAATAGAGTTCTACCAAATACAAAGAGATAGTAGCCACAAGACATTATCATCTCATTCTCGAGTTACCCCAAGGTCCATTTGTCACTTAGCACTTGCTCTTCCATCACCAAGTCAGTCTAGGTTCACATAAACATGTTCCAATCTACTTTCCCAGTCTTATATTCTGCTTCCTACTCACAGGCATTCCTGGGTGTAATCACATCAGGCTACTTGTCCATATAAAAAGGGACCATATCTTCTCTATTCTCCATACCTCTGTCCATGCAACCTAGGCCTGCAAAACTTCCTCTCCTCCATTGGTCCTCAGAATCTCTCTTCTTCTCAAACCCTAGCAGTGCTTTTAGGAACATGGCTGTTTCTTTGACAATGCCAAGAGACCCTGAAGGCCAGCACCATGTCTCACGCCTGCTAATATCTCAAAAGACTGTATATGAGGTCTTTTGATAATTACACAGGTTGATTTATCCCAAGCATTTTTATTCAAAATAAATAAAAATTTAAAAATCATTGTTCTTTATAGGGATTTTCAACCATCATCAGCTGAGCTACTCTTCAACTAGATATAGTTACACCAAAGTTTAAAGACACAAAAGAGATAAAATATCTGCACCCATTTAAAAAATAAAATATAGAAAATATAAAGACATTGCAGGCAGCAGATTTACTGTAGATGGTAATTTTCAACATTTCCCAGAAAATTGTGACCACAGGCCACTCTGATTGAAGGGGTCAGGCTCTGACAGAGAATCTGATTGGAGCTCCTCCTGGCTTTGACAAGGATGCCTGCACCCTTCCAAATTAGACAAGGCCTCTGCTCTCTGTTGGACACAGCCTAAGCCCACACTGCTTGTTTAAAGATACAGCGACTTTAGTTAAGATCCAGGGCACAGACTTTGAGGATATGAACAAATCACTTTTCCCAACATCCGCCCTCATCTCTGCTTCAAGAAATAAAGGCTTTGGCGAGAATTGAATATACTCAGGGTAGCTCTTGTTTTCTGACAGTCTATTCATTGATGATGACAGAATACCCGGCGAGCTGTACCAGTTGTTACCAGGTTATTCCATTTCTAAATTGTATTTCTCAATGAGGTAAAGGCAAATTTTCCTTGAAAGTCATAGCTGCAATTTACAAATACTCCTTAAAGCAGTCAAGACAACTTTTGCCTTCCCCAGCTGATCTGAACTTTATGGAGTGATTCAAACTGCAAGCTTGATCCTACCTTGACATCCATTTCCTCCAGGTAGTGTGCAAGAGCCCTCTTGTCACCTGCTGCTCACTGAGATATCATCTTCCCTTCCCCTCTTCCCTTCCCCTACCAGAATCGTTTCCATCGACTCCACTGAACTCCAGTCTTGCTTTCCTTTTCAGCATTTATCTGAAACCAATCGTATTTGGTTGCCGCCCTGATTTTGGTAGCTCCTTCTTCTTGGGTTCCAGTCCCAGGTACTAGTGGAATTTCTCTTATGGATGGTCTCAAGTGGAAACGCCCACCTGCCTTTGGGAGTTGACAGTAATCAGAGTTGTCTTTTGACAAAGCATGGGCTGCTTCTTTCCCAGGGCTCTACTTCACCAAAGGACACCAATAATTCTAAGCTCTTGCCATCTTTCTCTTCACCCAATCATTAAAATGGAATTTTGGGTGACCACAGGGAACTGAGTGAAATCACCAATGATTTAATCATCAGTGTATTAATGAAAATACTGGCTGCAAATCTACTACATAACAGATACTACACTAAACACTCGGAATGCAGTGATAGGCACTCAGTTCTTTAGAGATCCCCTAGAGTAAGATAAAGCTGTATTTCCCCTTCTATTTATTTAAATGTTAATATGCCCTTAAAGAAGCATAAAAGATCAAAACCTTTGCATCCACAGATACTTGGGGAGGAAGACAGGCCTAGGCACAATCTTGAGTGCCTCAGGGTACATCAGAGACACTGAATACATGGCTTCTGATAGGCTGAAAGTTATATCTTCAGAAAGTCACATTATTTTTAACAAACTCAACCAAACTAAACTAAAATATGTTTTTGTGTGCACTTGAAAGGAAAACAGAGACCCTTTTTCTTCTTAACAGAATGTGTTTAAATAAGAAAAAAAACTCATTTATTTATTTGAATGTTGAGTGCTATGCTAGGCAAAAGAGTGACCCCCCAAAAATGTCCACACACTAAAGCATGAATGTGTTACATGGCAAAGGGGATTTTGCAGCTATGATTAAATTAAATATTTTTTAGATTAGGAGATTAATTTCCTGGATTATCTGGGTGGGCCAAATGTAATCACAAGGGTCCTTATGGATGGAGGCAGGAGGGTCAAGGTCAGAGTCAGAGAGGATGGCAGCAAAAGTTTGCCTGGTGTGAAACCATGAGCCAAGGAATGAGGACAGCCTCTAGCAGCTAGAAAAGGCAAGGAATTGATTCTCTTCTAGAACCTCTAGAAGGACATAGCCCTGCCAGCCCATTTTAGACTTCGGATCTTCAGAAATGTAAGGTGGTAAACTTATTTTGTTTTAAGCCACTAATTTCTTATAGCACCAACAGGAAACCAATACAGGTATACAGAGAGTTTCATCAACAAGTATTTAATGTCCGTGAGAATTCCAGGAAGAAATTGGAATTGGAAAACTTTGCTGATAAGTCATACAAAGAAGAAGATCTACAGCTCATCTGAATTTGAAGTACCCAGGTTATCCACAAGTCATCTTAATAAAAAAGCTGGAAAAGAGCATAATGACTTGATCATCTCAGTTATTACTCTTGACTCCAAGTGAAAAAAAAAATCAGGAAAAAAAGCAAAGGGATTTTAGTGAGCAGCACACATTAATTAACAGGTGGCTACATGAAACTTTGTCGTTAGCATTTATAAAAATAGATAAGGGCTTCCCTGGTGGCGCAGTGGTTGAGAGTCCGCCTGCCGATGCAGAGGACACGGGTTCATGCCCCAGTCAGGGAGGATCCCACATGCCGCGGAGCGGCTGGGCCCGCGAGCCATGGCCACTGAGCCTGCGCGTCCGGAGCCTGTGCTCTGCAACGGGAGAGGCCACAGCAGTGAGAGGCCTGCGAACCGCAAAAAAAAAAAAAAAAAAAAAAAAGATAACACAACAGAATACGTATATCACCTGGATCCCTTTCTTTTTCAGCTCAATTACATGGAACATTATTTCATTTGTAAACTAACAATTTTCAACTGAGTAACATATTACAGACAGCACATCCAGGTTCATCTTTCAACCTTGATATCCATGACTCTAAAGTATCAGTTGGTCCATAAGTAATTTCCTGAAGCTGTTGGTTAGAAAAATTTAAAGGAAACTAAATGTGTAAAGGCATAATTCAGTGGTCAATATAAATATCAAAACCAACTTTTTTAGGGGCAAGGTGGGGGGAAAAAAGAGACGATGACCTACAATTAACACTACAGACATTTCAAACTGCTCAAGGATGCACCTTTCCTTAATGCAAATCATTAACACACTGAAAAGCCATCACCTTGTCTTACTTCAAGTTCCTGAAATTGTGGTGAAAATGTTAGTACCACTACTTAAATTTCTTCTTTTCTTTAGGCAAAAAAAGCTGTAAGGGCTGCTCATTGGTGTCATTATCTCCACCTGGATATGCCTTGTGTACCTGCTCCACTGCTCTGGTTCAAGACAATTAATCCTAATATCCAGCCCCTCCTGTGGTAATTTCTCATCTTGGCAGGTCTCTTTCTGTAATGACTAAAGGGGAGTGGCCGAGTTCCCAAAGCTTGGGCTGAGCCAGATGCACGTCTCCTCCCAGACATGAACAGCCTTTTCTGGTCTCTCCCTGTCTTTCTTCTTTCTCTTTCTTGTCTTTCCTTCCTTCCCTGCTTCCTTCTTTCCTTCCTTCGTTCCTTCCTCCTTTCCTCACTGCCTCGCTTCCTTGTTTCCTTTTCTTTTCTTACTCAGTTCCCTAAAAACTGTTCGACTTCAAAACACAAAACTAAAACAAAGCAAATGAGTCCCACAGAAGTCTCACCCAGGCTTTCAGCACAATGGAGAACTTTGGCCGTAGCCCCTTCTACAAAGTGTAATTAGGTGACTGACAAATGGCAGGTAGCAGTGGCGGTGGAACTAACCTCTATTATCATGCCTTCCTTACTCAGAGAAAGAGCTTCAGTGTCCTAATTTTTCAACCCAATTCTAATTTCATATTTATGAAAAGCTAGCCTCTGCCACTCCCCAGCAATCTGCTTATTGAACATACTTTTCTGCAAGCATAATTATATCCTCCATCCCTTAATATTGCATCCTTTTATTTCATTTTCCTCTCCGTCTCCTGCTGTGCTGACTGCCATCACAACGTTTCATGCTCTGACTAAGAGAATAGGTCACTGATTTTTTGTTTCCTAAAGCCAGTACCACTCTGTGAATTGGTCTTGATCCCCAGAGACAGTGAGTGTAAGAGAGAGAGAGAAACGGGGAGAGCATGATAACACAGCCATAGGACACTAGGTCAAAGGTCCCCATCCTCTCCAGCGTGGTACATTGTGTTTCCTCCCTCCCCGGAAGCTATGTCCTCTAATGACAGATGCTACTGTGTGAGTGCTTATACTAGAAATTGGATGTCATTTATGTGTGGGCATATGATTATCGTATATACACATGAGATTTAGCCAAGATCTGCATTTAGAAAGCAGTGAGCGACAAGGACAATATCCATTAGTCTATAATTTCAGATTATTTTTTTACCAGCTTAGAGAGATGGCACATCTTTTATTCACATTGGAGATAGCTTGGACAGGTTGAATATTTACCAATAACTTTGCAAACCAATACTCTGTGAAGCTATATAGCACTCCTAATTTGAAGGTAACAGTGAGGACACGTTGCTGGGTATCCAGTAGGTGGAGTACACACTGCTTCTCCCCTCTGTCTGCATGATTCTGAGAATTGTACTAGTGTAGAAACAATCAATTAATTAATTACTGAGTGAGAGCCTATTCCATGCCAAACTCTCATCTAGGCACAAGGAATACGGTGATGAGGAAAGCAGAGAGCACTCACTATTTTTCCAGTAAAGGGGGAGTGGATGCAAAAAGATGACTTCACAATTTTAATCTAATTGTATGTGAACTTGATTTGGCTGATATCTCCAAATAATCACTGTGATTTGACTTGAATGTGAAGAAAATACTGAGTTTACATTGTATTTGGTTTAATATATCTATCTTTCTCACTATATTTGGGGTATATGTATCCTTATGCTCTTTTCTTATTTGTAAAAACATTTGGAACCAGTTACTTCTATGATAAAAAGTATAGAATCCAGAGGAAAACATATCTAGACATTTTGTGAGTAACCTGCTACAATTATGCAGAAAACATTAGATTTGTATCCTCTCTGTTGTGTCTGTGAAGATTTTTCTTTTGTTTTGTTCTGTTTGTTTATTTGGTTTGGTTTTTGAGCCTCATAAAAAGCGGCATCAATCATAATGGTATTTTTTTTCCAAAAGCAAACTACATATTCCCGCTGTGCACTGGCTTATCTTTAATCAGTAAAATGACATCCTTGCCTCCACACCTAGAAAGGTACAGTTTGGGAAGTGTCTAAGTCTTCGATACATTAAAGATACTCTACACAAAGAAATATGACTGTCAGAATTATTCTGACATTATAAACACAAATTATTTCATGTTTTTATAACATCCTTTCCTTCCTCTTCAAATTTCCTCATCTTTTCCTAAATTTGTCAAGCTAAATTTACATTATTATCAAGTATCCCTTGAAAAATAGATGGCTTTTTCTCTGGTTTTTATTCTAAATATGAATTTTCATGACTAGAAACATTTTCATTTATAGTATTTTTACTACTATATTAAACACTTTTAACATCAGTTTTCTTCATTATCGAATGATAATTGTCCATTCACCTTTAACTTGAATTTTTTTGAAAATGTAAGAATTAGTTGATAATTTTATTTGGCCATCTAATTTTTTGCACCTGTCAATTCAATTCCTTATGTCTTAAGCTGAACATTTTAAATGCTGAAAATCAAACTATAGATTTGGAAATTGTGTATTTAATAGATTACTTAATAGAATAGTATAATAGTTATATATATGTATATATATATATATACACACATAGGTACACGATTCAAGATGATGTGATAAAAACATGATAATGCAAATCAGAATTAAATAGATGAAAAACAGTACTTTTCTAATTCATAAATTGCCCAAACATGGAAGCAACCAAGATATCCTTCAATTCGTGATGGATAGGTAAACTATGATACAACCATACAATGGGATATTATCCAGCACTGAGAAGAAATGAGTTATACAGCCATGAAAAGACATGGAGAAACTTAAATGTATCTTACTAAGTGTAAGATAACAGACTGAAAAAACTACACACTGAGTGATTCTAACTATATGACATTCTGGAAAAGGCAAAACTATGGAGATAATACAATGATTAGAGGTTGCTGAGGGCTAGAGGAGAGGTCAGGAGGGATGAATAAGTGGAGTACAGAGTGTTTTTAGGGCAGTGAAAGTATTCTGTATAAAACCGTAATGGTGGATACATTTGTGAAAACCTAGAGAACTATATACCAGACAAAGAGTGAACCCTAATATAAACTTTGGACTTTAGTTAATGATGTTTCACCATTGCTGCATCAGTTGTAACAAATGTACCACACTAAGTCATGATAATAATAACAGAGGAAACTATGTGTACAGGGGGAGGGTGTACATAAGTACTCTCTGTACTGTCTACTCAATTTTTCTGTAAACCTATAAATGTTTTAAACATAAAGCCTATAAATAAAATAAAAAAGCAGTTCTTGATATCAGGTAGAAGAAAGCTTCATGGTATTGTACTTACTAGTTGTATAAATTTGGGAAATCTGTAAAGTGGGGATAAGAACAAACTCATAGAGTTGCTATGATGATAGAATGACATTACTAATCCAATGACAAATCCTTAGCATGAGAAACGTCATGAGCTAGAGTAAAATCTCAATAAATATTAGTTATTCTTATCTTCGAAATTCATAACTATTCAAGTAGCATCAAAAACAGATTCCACTAACAAGTATTCCTAGTAGGTTCACAATGCCTTTAGAGCTGTCCATCATTTGGCATTTGATTGCACTGTCAAACAACCACAGTACATGCATCCTCCTCAAAAAATGAGATGGGATGCCAAAATTTTTCTTTCATTTTATTTCAGAAAATTCATTCTTTTCAAAAGTTTGCTGGACAAAGTCCTCCTATTCTTTAGCAACACTGTTTGGGGGAAAAAAAATGTCTGCTGTTCTTTTTTGTGTCATGGAATCTATAGACACCTTAATAAGATGTTAATTCCAGTCCCAGCATCTCCGTTAATTCCAACTTCTGTTGAGATATTCAGAAGCAATAAGAAGCAAGATGTAATCCACTAGGATTCATTGTCTTGTGCTTAATACAGGTAAAACTGAGCAGTTCAAGACCAATAAGGAATCTCTTCATTGAATGTAAGTTTGAAGACCAGTGTGAGTTAAATGATTTTGTTACACAGAAAGCATGCCCCATTTGATTTGGACCAAACTTTTTTGTGTGTTTGTTTGTTTGCTTGTTTTCCAAATGCATCAGAAACAACAAAGCCTGCCCAAGCAGTTGCTCAAGACCACACCTTCCTTCCCACTTTACTCTTGACCCACCTTGGCTTACCTGTTTCATTCTTCTCTACCTTCAACCTCAACTCTTTGTTGCTGATATTTCCCTGTCTGCTCTCTATTTAAAAGACCTTTCTGGGGCTTCCCTGGTGGCGCAGTGGTTGAGAGTCCGCCTGCCGATGCAGGGGACGCGGGTTCGTGCCCCGGTCCGGTAGGATCCCACATGCCGCGGAGCGGCTGGGCCCGTGAGCCATGGCCGCTGGGCCTGCGCGTCCGGAGCCTGTGCTCTGCGACGGGAGAGGCGACAGCAGTGAAAGGCCCGCATAATGGGGGAAAGAAAAAAAAGAAAAAAAAAAATTAAAAAAAAAGACCTTTCTGAAATCTGCTGGAGTATAAAACCTGGTGTCCAACTCAATGGTCAGCCTTGTTCATCTTGTTTCAGCACATTCTACTGGGTTTGTCTAGTCCACTAACCTAACTATGCCTTCACACTTCCCGTTAAAACTGGTCCTGAGAGATGTCACCACCTGATCCCTTGCCCAGGAGAGGGGTTTTTTTCTTCCCTTTTTTATAAGCTTTACTTTACATTTTTTTATTTTTTACATGCTTGTATCTAAACTCAGTGGTCTAAGGCATATGATGATAAAAATTCTAAGGTCTCTCAACTATCAATATCTCTGCTCTGGACATAGACACAAGTATTATATTTATCTCCTGGTATGTCCAGTACATCCAGTTAAACAATTGTTTTATGTGCAGTTTTGACAATTTAGCACCAGCTTTCTTAAAGGAAGCTTGCACAGTACCAGTTTCCAAAATGTCTTTTATTGTTCACTGCCCAGTGGGTATTCTACTATTCCATTGGACAATCTGTGGTCATACCTAAGAAAGTTTAATAGTAAGACTCTCTTCTTGCTCAGCTGGACTATCTGCAGCTCATGAATACAACAGATTTTCCCTCCTTTTCCTATATGTCTTTGTCTTAACCTAAGCATGGATATTTAAGGATCCCTCCTTCCCTTTTTAATTCAATTTCTTTTGGCTCTTGTGTCACCCTAGCTAATGCTTCAGGAATGATTCATGCCTATTTTGACATTTTGACAGATTTTATTTTTTAGTATGTGTTAAATAGTTTTTTTTTTCTGTCCTGCTGAAAATTTCTGATACTGGGTAACATCAAGAATGAACAATAAACAGGATCGGTTTAAAGTGAGAGATGACCTTATCTCAGAGGAGATTGATCTCTTCGAGAGAAAAACAAATACCGTATGCTAACACATATATATGAAATCTAAAAAAAAAAGAAAAAAGGTTCTGATGAACCTAGAGGAAGGACAGGAATAAGACGCAGATGTAGAGAATGGACTTGAGGACACAGGGAGGGGGAAGGGTAAGTTGGGATGAAGTGAGAGAGTAGCATTGACATATATACACTACCAAATGTAAAACAGATAGCTAGTGGGAAGCAGCTGCATAGCACAGGGAGATCAGCTCCGTGCTTTGTGACCACCTAGAGGGGTGGGATAGGGAAGGTGGGAGAGAGACGGAAGAGGGAGGGGATATGGGGATATATGTATACATATAGCTGATTCACTTTGTTATACAGCAGAAACTAACACAACATTGTAAAGCAATTATACTCCAACAAAGATGTTAAATTAAAAAAAAAAAAAAGTGATCTCTTTTCTTTGAGGAAAATGAGCCCTTCCTTGGGGGAACTTCGCAAATACAGCCCACAGGCCTAGAAATAAGGCAAGGAACTCCAACAAATGGCAGCTATATGCCAAATAAAATCAAGCATAATTAATAGAAAAAAATCAATAAGCAATAATCATAATCAGTAAGAAAAAACAAAAAAAAACTTGGTCAAAGTGAGATTCAAAGAGAGTAACGATCAATTTGACCACTTACTGCACAGTATAAAACTCTGAATGAGGATGACTGAACCAATTACAACCAATACAATTGCTTTTGATGGGATATTTTGTTATGTATTCCTTAGGTCCCACTAGGATGGTTTTCTTTGTTTTCCCAACATTTATTTATGCATGTATATTAAGTGTATGTTCATACGATAAACAAACATTAAGTGGGGGGAAAAATACCAGATTAACCTTTGAAGCAATATATATATAAAGATTTTACACATTCATGCTAATGACAACTTAAGTTAATAATTCCATTTATTGAGTTTACTCATTTTAAAACATACTTATTTCCTCTGACAAAACAACGTATGTATTATTATTATCTCTGTTTTATTTTCTGATGAGGAAATTAAAGTTCAAAGTGTCTCGGTGCCTTGTGCCCAAGAGTTTTCAGTCAATCAGTGCTAGAACTCCAAAAAAAGCCAATTTTGCTAAAGCTGATGGGCTACCAGCCCCTAAACTGTGTCACAGGGACTCTTGCTGCCCAAAGGGCCAGAGGTAGAGAGAGATGCCTGAGGGAAGAGTAGGAGCCCTCTAAGACTAGGCTCTGCTCCCATTTCTTGTGTTTGCATAACCTGAGTTAGAACTGGTGGCATGGACCCTGGGCAGGTCCTTGGCAGTGGCACTCTTCCAATGCTAGGGGTGGCTCCTCTAAGGTGCAAGTTACTTGAAGGTGGCAAACTGCTGAGACCATGGGAGTTTCCATAGGAGCCTCTCTTCTACTACCTGCCTCACCTCCACATGGGCCAAAGCAACCCTGAAATCTTATTCCTTGTTTGAGGATTAATACTTTGTCCAAGGAAACTTTTAGAGAAATAGGTGGCCAATACTTATTTGTTACTGACCCTCTCGGATCAGATGGGACCACAACTGGGACCTTTCCTTGCCCAGTACCCCTCAGGCCAATTGAATGAGACCAGGTTCAGCAAAGCAGAACAGAAACTTTATTTGTAGATAAAAGATGGGGAAGGGAGAGCTAGTGCTCTAAAGATCCCTTCCCCCTGAGGAAGGGAAGCAGGAAACTTTTAAGCGGTGAGAGGTGGGTGTGCCACCAGAATTCCAGGAAGGTGGTGGCGATTTCCAGAAACAACCAGAGCATGCACAGCACTTTGTGCTCCTTTGCACATGGTACTAATTATGCCTAGCAAAGTGCAAGTCCCCTCTTTGGGTGGAGATCCTAGCATGGTAATGAGGCAAAGGCAACTTTTGGATACTGGGTCTCATCTGCGCAAGTGCTGTCCTCGTGGTCAGGCTGGAACTGGTTCAGGGTAGTTGGTTGTTGCCATCTTGGGGCTTTCTAACTGAGACTGGTTCTGTGATTTTGTTTCTGTGGCGTCTGCCTTAGTTTCTGTTAAGCCAGCACAGCTATGGGCATAGATTAAGGGAATGTGATGTAGGAAAAAAAGAGAAAGTAGGTTAGTCTCTGTACAGGATTGGGTCTCTTCCCTGTGACACTATGACCAGCCTACACATTCCGTGCAGACCCACCGAGATTGGAATAAACATGCTGACCACCTTGGACACTTGAACTAAGTCACCCTCCACACTCACAAACAGTACCTCCGCCTCAGCATGCCTGGGCCACCGTGTTGGGTGTGTGGAAGGGGACCAGAGTGAGATTGGCTGACATCTCCTGCAAACCACCTTCTAGCTTCTTCTTCTATGTATATTAAATCCCTGAGGGTTAACAAAGACTAGTTGCTTTCGTGATAACTATAGCATGAGGATGTATTAGCGTTTAGTGGTGACATGGAAACCAAGAATTTAATTTATAAATATAGATACTGATTGATAATTGGTGTATGGTAGGTGGGTACTTTTTTTTTAATCATATGCATTTATATACCTGTATTTATTTAAAAATTTTAAAATAAATCTTTATATTTCTATCACTTGAAGCATTAAATATATATCAACTATTTCAGACTTAATAAAGCACATAAATATGTTTATAAGAATTGAGTGCATACCTGAGTTTGATACAGGGACAGTTTTTTGACAGAATCTGCTTATATCTTTAGAAACTGGTATTTAATAAAAGCCACCTGCTGCATGTTGCTCTCTTGAGGATTTGATGTGATCTTACAGTTAGGAAAGGTTGTATGTGACAAGAATGAGTTTTATAACTGTGTTTACGAAGAAATGAACAAACAAGTAAATAATAAGAAATTTATTAAACACGCTCCACATCTGCAAGAAAATGGGTATTGCACCAGGTACAATGAATGAGTGAGCATCACATCTCCATCATTTAAGCAAAATATGAATTCCATTTATATGATGCTGAAATAACCAGTTGAAAGATGAAAAACGTATAGAATTAACATCTTAATTGTCTCATTATTTAATTTACCCTTGAACAATTTCCAAATCTCAGACATCTTCATCTTCTGGGAATATAAATCTTCAACTTTTCTCCATTCCTTCTCCCAGACTTCAATAACTTGTTGGGGGGGGGGAAGGGAAAAAATATTTTTAAAAGCCCAATATATTTCAAAAAGTTGTGATGCTCAAATAAAATTACGTGTACAAAGTACTTAGTTAGTTGTAAAGTGTCATAAAAGTATAGATTATTTCCATTGCTAAATTGTCCTAACTGCAACTAAAAAAAAAGAGATTAAGTAAACATAATAAAATAATAATTATTTATAAAAGTAAAATATTCCAGAGTGTCTGTTTAGAATTAAAGGTCCAGAACAATAGAGTTGTGTTTATTTTATGTAGAACAAATAGAAGCTCATGTAGCACCTTGTAGACCCTCATTATGAATGATAATGTTGTCACTAAAGGTTTTGCTCTACAAGACTCCATCACCCTTGAGGGGCAATTGTATTGAGATAGTACTGACGTTTCTCAAAAGTCCACATTGATCATACAAGGCAATTGATCAGTTATAGCACCTTGTAAGCCCCCACTCCTCTGCCCACCAGCAAAGTAGCAAGCTCTTTGCTGTCAGTTCTTCCAGATAGACTATCAATAAAAACAGTTGTCTTTGATTTTAGAAGCACACATTCCAATTTCTGAAACTCTGAGAGATGGATAAAGGTATATTTTACTCCTTTTAAGTCTCCTGATACAGGCTTAATCAGAAACATAACTCTCAGATATAAACTCAATATATGACACAACCTCACCCAGCTTTTCAAATATTTCCTCTTTTCCATTGCACAGTTTTATTGTATTTTAATGGTGATGAAAGGTATACTGTCATAAGAGAATATATTTTCATTTTGTGTCATATAAAACCCTGACTCTAGCATCTAAATGTTAAACACATCTGTTAATAGACCAAAGATTGACTCTATTTCTCTTTCTCCTTCTCTCTCTCTTTTTATTTCAAACCTGACAGTTGACACATTTTAAAACAAAAATATACTCAATAGCAAATGTATTATCATTTTGATTTTCTTCTTCCATCCATACAGGTAACAGTTCACACAAATATATACACTGGTACATACATGACCCTGCTATAAATAAATGTATGCCTCTGTGGAAGGAGGTAAGGAATACAGGTTTGTTCATTGTTAAGAAGACCAAGTGAGAAGCACAGGGTTCTTCTGTTTAATGGGACCTTGACATCTTGCTTTGATCTATGGGGCTACAGCTGGTGAACTGATGCTTCTACTCCCGGTACTTCCCTTGTACCATTTTCTTTTCCCCAAGGAGCATCCCTAACAGATTTTAGTAGGATCACCTCCATTCAATTTTAGTGGTGCCATTCTCACTCTGTCAGAGACAGAGCAGGCTTATCAATCACACTCAGGTCCACTAATACCAACAATCCGTCACCACAGCTGACTGAATGCATCATCCACGGTAACTAGAAAATTCACTCTGAGACCTGATGACTTGTCTTGGCTGCATCCTGGAGCACAAAGCAAACAGAAACCACTAGTTATGCCAGTACGTTATCTTTTACTCTTCTTCCCTTCTTCCTCCATTTTTTTGGGGGTGACAGTGCAAAGCTTATTGAGTGTAGAAGACAGTTTCCCTTTAAAAAATGTTTACTCAATGTTATCTCCTTCTTGCTCTGGGTTGAACTCATCTGTGGAAGGGTCATCACTTGATCTCTTTGTGATAATGTCAGTGAGTCAATATATGAATTGGGGATTCTTGTTTCTAGCTGAATTTTGACAATCTGCTTTTGACTTTTTTTTTACAACATTTAACCAGAAAATATGGATGATATCCTCTGTTTACCTGCCAAGGTGACTCTTCCAATTCATTGCAGTTTTTCCTTTTTGTATGGAGAGGTCTTGTAGAAGGGTAAATGAGCAGTAGAATTAGCTGACTGATCCCATCACAACATCTCATTAGAATAAGTGGAACTGACAGGTTGACCACGGGAATATCAATCAATGTGAGGCCAATGCTAATAATGGGTTTGGTGCAAGAACTTATTGTAATAATGGTGCATATGCCAAATAAACAATACTTTTACCAATTATTATTTATTGAGCACCTACTTTTTGTCAAATACTATGCTGAGTATTTTATTTTGATTTTTTTTGCACTTTTTATTTTATACATATTACAACCCTGTATGGTTGGCCTGATCATCCTCATTTTATAGATGAGAAAACTGAGAGTAGAAGGGACTAAGGAACTAGGTCAAAAATACACATCCCCAAATTGTAGAGCCAGACTGGCACCCATGTCTGTCTGCTACCAAAATCAGTGGTGGCACCAATATTGCACAACAGATTGGCTTATATACACGGTGAGGATTTGGCAAAAGATAAACTGTACTTTTAATATTATTTCCCCAATATCATCCAAAGAACCAAAGAAGTTAATAAAATAGAGTAAGTATTCTTCAAGATGTCTTACTAGATCTCCAGCCACTGCAAATGCTCTCTCTCTCAGCCTCTCCTACATGCATGTGAACTAGCAGCTATATTTGTGTGATACCACCCTGCTCTCCATGTACCAGGCCAGTGCTGACTAGTTCAGGGATTTCCACCAGGGCCAACCTGGCTGGACTGATCAGTTAAGCTCTCTGGATTTGGGGAATGGAATGCAGAGAAAATTAGTTAGTCCTGCACATGACGTGGTGAGAAACATGCAATTTGGACATTGTAGGATAGTCATCTTCTACCATGAAGGCTGAGAAGCAAGAAGCAGAGACAACCAGTTTGCCTTGACAAAAGAAAGAAGTAGATGCAGACAACTAAGAGGCAAGCAAGAGGAAGAACAGGTTGTCTGGGTTTGCTAATTCCCTGTGGCAATCCCTTCTGAGGTCATATAGCATGCAACTTTGGGATTCTTCGAGACCCCTTGACTTCTATACTGAATATTCACAGATCATACCCACAACTGTCACTTTTACTAATGCTGGTTTAAGTTGGTTCTCAATTCTTGAAACCCAAAGAAGCTCAACTAATACATAAAGCATCTTTATTTTCCCTCATCCACTCAGATTACAATCTGTAAGACATGGAGACCTGTGATGATAAGGCTACCTAGGTTGCCCATGTATGTATTTCCCTGGTAGAATAGAAAAATCACCCTCTTATATTATACACTGTGTTTACCAGTCAGGAACGAGGATACTCTAATGTTTCCAGAAACAGAAAACTACCTCCTGGTCCACAAAGACTGGCTTACACTGGCCACCATAGCAGATGAGCTGGCTACTCTACAATCTTGACCTTCCTGAGGAACAAAGCTCTATATCCATACCCCATATCTTCCATGAAATGGTATTGCCGATAGGCTTTAAAGTTTCTATCTGTTTGTTACCTCTCTCTGCAATCTCAAAATGTCAAATCAAAAATGGCACATTCTGCCATTCAAAATACACAATTTTATTAGAAAAGAAATATTCCACACAAAATATCTACCCAAAATTGTCTTTTTTCTTCTCTTAATAACGGGGAAAGAACTATCTTTTAAAATAGTTAAAATAATATTATTTTTCTCTTCAGGCATCAAAAATTAATCTTTTCAGTAAATTTTACTACCTCCTGTCATCATCCTTTGCTTCGATCATACTATTCAAAACTCGGCATGCCTTGAACATATCAAATATGTTCCTATTTTTTTGTTTAATAAAATCCTAATCATATTTCAAAACTTGGGTCAAATGGCTCCTCTTTCTTGCAGCCCTCCCTGATAAGTTCTCATGTCCAAACTTCAGTGTTTGTATTTCCATTGAACAACTAGACAACATACTTTGTATCACAGATGAAAGCTTATGTGCCCCCCTCCTCCAGTAATTAAAATTTTTTTTCTGACATCCTTGGACTATGTCTAAGTTACTTTTACTTGCACATTATAATGCCTAATAAATTGGCCAACTTGTAGAATAGAATTTTAACAATCATTTGAATTTAAATAACACATGTCCACATCTCCTTAACAGAAAACTTTACAGCAAGGTGTGTTTTGAATTTAGAGTATTTCTGATTTTAGAAAGGAAAAATGGTGCACCCAGCTAGGCTCACCTGTCCCTTGTATTAAATACATTAATACTTCAGGCCATGGAATATAATGGCATTCTTTCTAAGTGGAATAAATAAAGACAAAATGTTGTCCAAATTAAGTTCACAATTTCACAGGTTTATGAAAAGCAAAACAAATGAAGAAAAGCTTTCACAACTTTTGGGGTTCAGAGTTGTTTGGATTTCAGAATTACAGAAAAGACTGCACACTTGGAAATCCATAAGGACTTTCTAAGGAAGTTATTAAAACTTTATTCAAAATTATATTAAACCCTTTGTGATGAATTTTTTCAGTCCATAGAGCTATTAAAATTTTCTGTTATCATACGCTTCAGGTACCTCAGACACTTAGATTACATCATCCAGGTTAATTATAGGAGAGCTCCACCCACTTTCACAACTGAAAGTGGGTAAGTTACATAGTCACCCCAGTAATAGTAAACATCAAAGCTTAATCCATGCTGGACACTGTTCTTAATAGCTTTACGTGTACTTACTCATTTAATCCACAGCATCCAATGAGACAGCTATCATTTCCATATTTATGAAAATGGGAATTGAAGCATACAGAAGTTAATTGACTTGTCCAAGTTCCGTGACTAAAACTGGGGAACACAGATTTCCATTCATATAGAAGTGCTCTGGAGTCTCCAGAGTCCCCCAGTCTTAATAGCTACACAGTGTAGAAATCCCCGCAACTGAGTTGGTTAACTCTCTTTAAGATAGAGTGTTAGATTTGGAGTATTGGATATTACATTCTAAATTCCATTGACCTATGAATTATCATTCCAAATTTATAAACCTTTACTTTAACTGATTTCCTGATAATTACCAAATTCCTAAGTGATATCTAGACTTAGAAAATGGAAAAGTGACTTGTCTAAGTGCACAAATTACTCTTTAAATATATTTAATAAATGAAATTATTACATGGAATCAAACATGGTAACATGTAGTCCACTAGATTTTATTTATTAGAGACAAATAAGAAATTGAGGACAATTGACATTTTCACTTTTCAAGGTTTTTTTTTTTTCATAAAGAATAAGGAAAAAAATATGTCTTAAATGAGTTCATTTCGTGTATTAGTTTCCCAGGGTCGCTGTACAAAAGTACCACAAGTGTGGTGGCTTAAAACAGCAGAAATTTATTCTCTTACAGTTTTGGAGGCTAGAAGCTCAGGATCAAGTTGTGGGCAGGTTGGTTTCTTCTGGAGGCTCTGAGGAGAATCTGTTCCAGCCCTCTCCTAGTTTCTGGCAGCCCCAGCAATCCTTGGCATTTCTTGGCGCATCTATACCTGCCGCCATCCTTGCATGGCACACGTGTCCCACGTTCCCCGGTGAAGGAGAATATATAGATAATCAGAATCCTTCATTTCTCACAATTCTTATACTTCATAGTTTTAAAAATATTTACTCTTCACAAAGTGGTTTCTTCTCAGAATCCGTAGACTTGATAAAGAAAAATACTCTTCAAATAGACAAGGATTCACTAAAACACTTTACTGACTGGAATTACTTCCTTTGAGTAAAATGAGGGAAAGCTCTAATGGGTTAAATAGAGGACTAGTAACGTTGCATTTTTTTTTTTTTTTTCTTGTGGTATGCGGGCCTCCCTCTGTTGTGGCCTCTCCCGTTGCGGAGCACAGGCTCCGGACGCGCAGGCTCAGCGGCCATGGCTCACGGGCCCAGCCGCTCCGCGGCATGTGGGATCCTCCCAGACCGGGGCGCGAACCCGGTTCCCCTGCATCGGCAGGCGGACGCGCAACCACTGCGCCACCAGGGAAGCCCCACATTGCATTTATAATAACAATTTCTTTAATACAAAATAAGGCAGAGACTTCACTCTTTCAGTGCCTTCAGCCAAGTTTTTGGCCTCAGACGACTGCCTTCTCAGGCAAATTGTCTTCAAGACAAAAGGCTTTGCCCTATCGAAAGGGAAAGCTCTTCTTTTTTGACAGACAATGCAAAAGGGAAAAAACAAACCAAAAAACTTCTCTGTATAAACACCTTGGTAATTTTATTTAATAGTCTCAATAGAAATTTAATAAACTATTTAACTAGTTATTCTAGTTATAAAATTCTTTCATTTGGACGAATAATACAATCAAGTTTTCTAACATTATTGGGAATAAAACTCAATTTAGGTCAGTAATTTCTGTTTCTGGGCATTGTAATGTCGAGTCCTATGACCTTCTAAGTGCATGACACTGGCCAAGTCAATAAGTGCTTCAATTTTCAATTTATAAATTTATAAAATTTATAAAATAAAGCAAATATATACACAACCTAAAAATACATTATATGTACACGTATATATATATATATAATATGGACATGATGCCATAAAAATACAGCATTAGCACCTACAGTGTTATGTGAACTCTACCCGCATCAGAACTGACCTTCACTTGCACAGAGTGCACCTGCCCTGGACATGGAGATTGGAAGTGAGGGCACTGTAGGCTTTGGAGGACAGAGGTAAATTCTGGCTGGTAACAAAATGAATGAATTGTACCATCATAATTGTACAGTTTGTCACCATCCCTTTAAGTGAACCTATTTTTACATGTTTTTCCTTGATTTTCCGTTTAATATGTTATTTCAAAATCCCACATAGGATGTTTTACAGGGAGTAACAAACATAAAAAACCCTAACTCCCTTGCTTCCCTCAAATGGTGGTCAATTATACATGGTACTACAAATAACACTAAACTTTCTTTAATTCTGTGAACTGTATTTAATGAGCATACCTCCATGGGATTATTAGCTTTTAGGTAAATACATAGGTGTTATTCTGTTATTATTCCCTAAGGCTCATGTTCTTCATATATTTCTTTTAATGTGACATTGAAAATAGGACCTGCATGTGTGACACAGTTCTTATACGTTTCAATTTCATTAATTAAAAAATAGTGAGCTTCCCTGGTGGCGCAGTGGTCGAGAGTCCGCCTGCCGATGCAGGGGACACGGGTTCGTGCCCCGGTCTGGGAGATCCCACATGCCGCGGAGCGGCTGGGCCCGTGAGCCATGGCCGCTGAGCCTGCGCGTCCGGAGCCTGTACTCCGCAATGGGAGAGGCCACAACAGTGAGAGGCCCGCCTACCGCAAAAAAAAAAAAAAAATAGTATATATTGAAATCTACAGTAAGCCTGATGTTTGTACCAATGTATTTCTCCAGCAAGCACTAGAATACTACTTGAGCCTAAAAACTTATTCGTTGTTATTTATCTTTCTCTATTCAAATTCTTGAGTGCATTCCTGTACTACACCCACAGTGGAGGAACACTGGGACTCATCTTGGAGTCCTTCATTGAGACAATTTCATTCAGGACTTATGTAGGATCTGAGGTCTCAGAAATAATGTGACTCTTGCCCTGTGGCAACTGGGCATTTATGTTCCTTCTTTGGATGGAGACATGAACCTGAGAGGTAGCCAAGTCTTCTGCTAAAGGTCATACACGTTTGGGATGTAGAATTCCAGTGTCAATGCTTGAACTATTAGACTGGACTGCTTATTAGCTATGAAGCAATTTACAATGTCTTCAGAAATGTAATTTGCTGCCCAAAAGGAAAGTTATACTTTATTAAACAGGTAGGAATTTTTTAAAAAAATTAATATAGCAGCAGTCTGGTGAAAAATACCACTATCTCTATTTTTGTGTAAGAGAAACTGAGGCACAAATACATTTAAAGAAACATCCAAGGCTAGCTAAGCCTTGGTGGAGCCAGGATTCTAACCCAAGCTGTCTGACACAAGTTTATTCTCTTAACCTCTACACTGTTCACTTAATGCAACAAATTATCTTGCCACACTTGAGGTGTTAAACCATTGCAAAGGAATGATCAGGTTTATGAAATATCAGATTTATGAGCCATCTGTAACATTATAATAATATAAAAACCATATTATATACAAAAAGGCAAGCTAGACTCTGAAAAATTTTTAAGTTAGGAGAGATATTAGATTGCATGGCGTCAACAGCACTAAATTACATGGAATGAAGTCCAATCCTTGTCAATTACTGGTATGTTGTCATTTTTTAAATAAATTTTAATTTTCTCATCTTTAAAAGGAGCTAAGTACATATATAGTTATATACTTACTTTACAGAGTTGTTGCATGGATAAAATTATGAGAAAATTTTGTGATACTATATGTTCCCACTTACATGTGGAATCTAAAAAAGCCAAACTCATAGAAATAAAGAATAGATTTGTGGTTGCCAGGAGATGAGAGGGTGGGGGAAGTGAAGAGATATTAGTCGAAAGCTACAAACTTCCAGCTGTAAGATGAATAAGTTCTGGGGACCTAATGCACAGCTTGGTGACTATAATTAACAGTACTGCATTATGCTTGAAAGTCTTTAAAAGGATAGATCTTAAATATTATTACCACACACACACAAATGATAATAATGTGAGGGGATGTAGGTGTTAACTAACCTTATTGTGGTAATCATTTTGCAAAATAGATACATACAGTCGGCCTTTTGTATCCGTGATTCTGCATTCACAGATTCAACCAAACAAAGATCAAAAATATGCAAAGAAAAGTTCAAAAAGCAAAACTTGAATTTGCCACACACAGACAACTATTTACATAGCTTTTACATTTGTATTTGCAACTATTTACATAGCATTTAGATTGCTTTAGTTATTATAAGTAATCTAGAGATGATTTAGAGTATAAGGGAGGATGTGCCTAAGGTGTCCTGTAAGGTGTCCTGGAACCTATCCCTTGCGAATACCAAGGGACATCTGTAGGTGTATCAGATCATCATATTATACACTTTAACTTACATATGTTATATATCAATAATATCTCAATAAAGTTGGGGAGAAAAAGTAGACAATTTTGTAGCATACTTTATAAATTTGCAAGCATAACACTTTTATATAATTCTTACATTTTATATATTTTCAAAGGGAATAACATCTACATGATAGGATACTAAACAGACATTAAAAAACATCTTTGCAAAGACTGATAAAATGAGAATTGCTTAAAAATAGGCCTTAACCATGATCCTTACTTTGTTAAAAAAAAAAAAGTTATGTACACTGTGTATTTTTTTAATGCCCCAGACAAAGGACACAGGGAGTATACCTGTAGTCGAAGTTATATTAACTCTTTGCAACACAGGAAAACACATACAAGGTATTTCTCAGTGACGGGGTGTTGAGGTGGGCTTGTTATAAGGTTTGGGCTTCTGTTGGGTAGTTTTGGAAAGGGCTTAGGAAAGTGAGGTTTGTTCTTGATCTTGGGTGCTCTCTTGAAATAGGGGCATTTGGGAATTGGGTATTTTAATGGTTTTTATTAGTAGATGGAAGAAATGAAGCTGCCATTGCTGTCCTAGTCACTGATATTAACCAATAGAGAAAGATATTTGGTTATTTTTGTTGTATGATGTCCTTGTCTTTGCTGTATATTCAGGTACAGGGTGACCTTGTTTTGTCAGATTTCATCACAATCTCAGAGTGACTTGGTTTAATTACTATTGACATTCTGTGGAATGTGTATGTTCAGTACACAGCCTAGCTGTTAGCTACTAGTTTCCAGGGCCTTTTGGTTTGTTTGTTGGCTTATCAATATGTAGTGAAAAGACCAGCTGATACAGTAGTTTTTTTACTTTTTAATATTTCTATGATAACAGGTAATAACTATATATTTTATATAATTATTTAAATAATATATAATTTTATATAATATTTATAATTTATATATTATATACATACATATATACATATATATATATAGAGAGAGAGAGAAACATTTCTTCTGTTACTCATTGAATAATGCATTTCTTCAGTGTCAAGAACAAATTAGAATTTGTAACTCAGGTACCTAACTCAGTAATCTTTCTACTATTCAATGCCTTTAAGACTGGAGTTTTATTTATTCCATTTTTTTTTTTTCTAACTTTGGCCTTATTGCTATTTGCCTTGAGAGGGCAATGAGTCACTTCCCAAGAAATAGCCATACATTCATTTTCATCTGTGACAAAATTAAGTTTTCCTGAATTTGGGTGATATATTACTCATTGCCTTGCAACCAGGAAAATAACCCGTCATAGGTAGGATTCCTAACTACAACCTAATTCTAAATTCCTGGAGGTCAGGGCCATGATTCACACATCTCCATGTGATGCTTCCCAACACAACTGGCCAAAATCATATGTGCCCAGAAATGGCTGCTGATAAGTAGGTCACACACACACACACACACACACACACACACACACACACACACAATGGTTTCTGGTTGGTCTTGACATTTTCATTTATATGGGTTTTCTGACAACTTCTCAGAAGACTCCAGATCCCTGTGTGTGAAATCATAATAATGAACTAAATTACCATAGAGGATTATAAAAGAGAAAGAAAACCACTCTATCTCCCCAATTGACTGCTTCAAACACACATTCCATGAAATATGGATGACGTCAGGGGATGGTGAAGCTCTGAAGAGATGGTGAGAAGGCTCCAGGTGAAGGTTTCCATTTGGATGCAGAAGGATGTCCCTTGCTTTGGCAAGGCAGAGTAGGCAATCACTGGGGACCAGGGATACCTGTGGCTTCAGGGACACAGTGTCCCACTGACCCTTCACACTTAGCTGAGAATCTGGGGGGAATGGAGGCCAAGTTCAGGGCCTATTTTAATGGACTAGATATTTATCAGTGACTAGAGGACTAAAACAATTATGCAATTTCTGGAAAACAGAGAAGAGACGTAAATACTTTTGTGTACAAAACAGGTGTTCTCTGGAGAGCAACTGGCAATACAGAAGTCTTGTGTATTTAATGAAATATGAGAAAACTGAAACCATGGAAAGGTGGTCCTTTAGCTAGCTAATCAGCCCTGTAAGATGAAGCAAAGACACTGAGCGCCTTATTTTGAAATCAAGAGAAAAGAGAGGTGAATTAACATGATGAACTAAGATGTGTCCTGAACGGAGTGCTTGGACCATTTCTGTTGCAAATGTCAAAGTGTTTCTGAATTGTTAATGCCCTGAACTTACCCAGGACCCGATTTCATAATTTTCGTTGACTCTTGTGTATAAAGAAATCCCATTGCTGTCAACTTAAATTGTGCAGTTAGGACTCCATGATTGGGTTCACTGTCTGCTAAAAGTATATTATTTTAATACATTTTTGTTTTTATAAAACCACATTGTGAACCCAAAGGGAGAATTGGGGGAGAGGCTAGGGAATAAGCCTGGCCTCTCCATTAAATCATTCTCTGCATTTGGAAATGTCAGCCACTCTGAATGCTGTTTCTTTTAAGTGAAAAATAAGAGTAGGATATGTACATCATAGTAGACATATCAGAGAATTAAAGTTTGCATAGTCTTCAGGGATGGACTGAAATAGATGAACATCTATGCAGAAAGAGAAAGAACATGGCTTAATCCTGACAGATAAGTGCATTTTACTCTGCATTCAAAAACAAAATCAAACAACCAAATTAAACTAGAAAAGGAAGTGTAAACCTCAAAACCTAGGAATTAAATTATTGGAATCTGGGATAGTCTACTTTCTAGCTCACCTCCTTCCAGGAATCCCAAAGAAGATTGTCTCCCTGTTATAGAAGGACTAAAAGCCATTTGTTGATATCATAGTGCTGGCAAGAGTCACCATGAGAGACACATCATATTAACTTAGAGTGGGATTTTTTCTTTCAGCACTGAGTCTTGAAAAATTGGGCATACTGATTTCAGTAAGTTGTTACAAGGTAGCGATGTCTTTTTCCCCCTCCTTTAATAGGTGCTAATTTTTATAATTCTTACAGTCATATTTCTTTGTGTAGAGCATGTTTAATATATTGAAGACTAGTAAAATATAACAGCCATGCCTACTGTCAGGTTAACGTGGGCTGCTGTTGAGGGGTCTAAGTGTGCATAGGTGTGAGCATCTGACAGTGGGTGGTTTTGGTGTTTGCTTCATTAAAACGTTTGAATAAACAGCTTTTGAATAAAGCAGCTGGGATTTAACAATTTAACTGAATTGACATACAAATTCATAGGAAGATGTTGGTTCTTGGAAAGGCAATTGTGCTTTGCTGAGGTTTGTCAGACATGCTTACCACAATTCAGCGTATCTGGTGAGGCCAAGAAGAAAGAAGAGTCCAGGGCAGAAAGAGAAAAGAAACTAGGACAGAGGTAGAAACAGGAATGATAAATAATATTCCCTTCCAACTCAATGCTGGCACGTCTCATTTCTCTAACAGATCTACATAATAATGTCCAGATACTCAATCTGGAGTATATATATTTTTAATTTCAAGAAAAGGAAATGATTTTAGTGCTGTGAAATAATACTGAATTTGTTCACTTGCAAGGTTTGAGTTGGCCCCAAAGGGGTTTTGGTTGGAGATGGGGGTGGATGGGGTAGAATGTTATTTTCTTTTAATCAGTATAAAGCTATTAGACATAAGTGGCTTCTCACTGACTCAGGAACAATAGCCCCAGGGGGAAAATCACCCAAAAAACTCATCCCTTGCTTTACAGCTGGGTCAGGTCCTTAATCAGTTGCAGGGTATTTCTCTTACTATGGCCATAAAAGCCTTTTTCCAGGAGTAGTTTACTGTTCTAGGGTTACAATGAAGCAAAATATGTAAAGTGTGATGTTCCTTAAGTTCAGGTGTGAGTCTTTTAACTTCCCCCTTGTTAAGATGGAAAGATGTTGTGGTTAATAGAAACATTCTTTTCAATTCAAAAGTTCTTCATGATGGGCTGTCTCTTTGTGGGGCTTGTTGTATACAAGGCATATCCAGGTGACCTTTTCTGGGCTCCTATGGTGGTTTTGTCTTGATCAAAATGGTTCTATTCACAGGAGGGGAAAGGCTGTGACATCATACTGCAGAAGAAAATCCTCTAAAGAATAAGTTGGAAAAAAATACCACTTTCTTTTGGGAAGGTGGGAGAAGAGGAAGAGAAGAGAATAGATGAGAAGCAAAGAAGAGAGATGCCATTGGCAAGAGGGAAGGTCAAAAAGGAAGAAATGCCAGAGAGAAGCTAGAGACAGGACAGAGCAGGGTCAGGAATCCCAAGAGACACTGTGTCCATTTCTTCCCACAAGTCCAGCGGTGGGCGCTTTAGATCCCATTTTGCAGATTAGGAAACTGAGCTGCAGGATGAAGCATCTAGCCCACTCCCATGCAGTTTGCAACCAAACCAAGATTTAGTCTCAGGTCGACCTCACTTCTGGCTCTAACCTCTCCCCAAGAAAATGCAAACCTGTGTTTCATTTTTATTAATTCTCAACAATACCTTCTAAAGCAAATAGCTCACGTGCCCTTCCCTGACCTAAAAGAGAAGCTTCTGTGCACTTTAGCCCTCAGATCTCCCAAAGAAACAGTGCGAGTATTATATCTCTGCTAACTGAACCCACTCATCTGTTTTCCCAACAATATTAAGGTTCTTTACACTTTGAGAAGGACAAAGGAAGGGGAGAATGATGGTGGAAATAAAACTGTGGTAATTCAATGCTGCCTCTGGGATTTATTTATTGTTGATCATGGCCAGGAGCTCTTTGTATCTTACCTATGTGTAGGGTTGTGGGGGTCAGAGTGCATATGCCAAAAGAGAGGACAGAGGGAAACCTGATGAATAAGAAAGAGAATTCCAGAGAACGGGGTTGATGGGGTAGAGAGGGGATGTATCATCATAAAAAGAAATTGAAAGCTCCTGGGGAAATTTATAGTTATATGATCTGCACCCAAGGGGGAAGTCTATAGAATACTCCTTGCCCATAAAAATGTATTAGGTGGCAATGGTCCCTAATAGTGCTATGTTCCCTGCCCGAGCATGACACATCAGATTTTGAAGGAAGTGGGAGAAAGAAAGAGGAGGAGTGGGTCCTTATAGCCAGTGCTCCCTGTGCAGTTGTTCAGGGAGTTCACTGCACTAGGGCACCCAGCTAAGGGGGAGGTGGGGGCTAGAATCCAGCCTGAATTCAGCTCACCAAGCTCTCAGTCCTGAAGAGAGCTGTGTTCTCCTGGAAGAAGAGATGCCTTAGTTATGGGTTTTTTTCTGCCCAAGGGATGTATCTTTTTCTAATTTGCATAAAGGTGTAGAATGGACTAGAGTCTGCAGCCAAGGAACCCAGAAGTATCAGTGATATCGAGTTTGAAGATAAAGTTTCTGTTCCCTGTGATATCTTGCTGTGTCAGATTTTTTTCTCGTTTATTTTCTCTTCCTGAAATGTACAAATGGTCAGACTCTTCCAATTTATAAGACTTAGGAGGTACTAATAATGTTCTCTAAAATATGTGTTGTAAAAGAAAAATGTTCCCTATAAGAGAGGAGAGAGCAGGATATTGGTGTATGCTTGTCTATTTCAATTTTAATCTTGTAGATGATAATATTTTATGTGGAACAATCTATTTGTGAAAAATTAGATCTGGTCATTGCTACTGATTTGGAGAACACTTAAAACAATCCCCTGCATCTGAAGAACTTGCTCTCAAGATGAAGATATGTTCTTAAGCCCTCACTGCTTCAGAAGGCTCTCACTTTCAACTATCAGCCAGTATGGAAACTGGGAAGAGATTCTATCTCTTTATACCATCTCAATTCCTTCTCAATGTCATCTTCTTTCTATGATTGCCTTACTTTCAAACAATATTCTGACCAAAGTGAACAGACAAATGACTGCTAGAGAAATCATGGAGGCAGTATGACATGATGACAAGGACCCTGGGCTGAGAACCCAGAGGCTGACTTGGTGGAATCACTAATTAGGCTGCATGATCTTGGGCAAATCACTTACCTCCCAAGATTGTAGGCAAACTCTTCATAATCTGTCTGCTTCTGGGAGATTGGCAACATTTATTAGCTTATTAAAGACCTTGAGAAGTCCTGCAATAAAGAACACTGTTTGCTAACTGGGGAATGTAACTTTATTTTCCCCCATAGCATATATAGCAATATACTAAGAAGAATATTTCCGGCAGAGAGAAGAATGTCAGAGAAGACCCAGAAAAAAAGAAACACACAAACAAACAAACAAATAAAACTTGTCATAGTAAGTTTGATTTAGCAGAACATGAAGTGATATAAACAAAGCCTGGGCATGGGAAGCTGACCTGTACAAACTCTGCACAGCTTTGCAAGCTACATTATGAGTTTGGCATACCTCCAAAAACAGACTGCTATTGGTAGTAGACATAGCCCTGAACTAGAAATGACAGGGAATGAGCCGTAGTCTCCGTTCTTTCTCAGCTGTGTGGACTTAGGCTTACTACTGAAATTTTGCCTCTTTATGATCAGTCTCCATATATATAACACAGGAATTCTCTGCATACTTTACATGGTTTTGAGCATCAATTAAGTAAGAGGTTGTGAAAGTGTTCTGTAATCTATCCTGTACTCTATAAATATAAGAAGTACCAAAAAAAACCTCAAGGATAAAATTCCAATGAATGGTATATTTTTCACATCTCCATTTTAATTAAACATCAAAAATGATGCATTTAATATTTTAATGCAATCCAACTGTTAGAAATAAAACGCTAAATAATTGAATCTTTAGATGGCATGCTTGAACATTGGTTACTGCCAGAATCCACTGAAATTCATGATCTCTGGCTCATGGTTTTCAGAATCCCTCTTCTTGACAGATGGGGAAATTTGAGCATAATCTAAAACACATAAGCTTAATTACCACAATCAATTTGAACATATTTATTGGATTGTTTTAGCTTAAATAAAAATAAGTCAAACCTAAAAACTTTACCAATCACTATAAAAGTTCCATTGTGAGTTTAAGACTGAGGATGAAAACGTATATCAGAGTTATGGGGACACAGAACTTGAACCTGAACAGAGAAAAGTTTTATAAGATCATTTAGAGACCTCAAGTTTTTTGCTGCAGCTTGAGCCAGAAGATACTTTTCTTCCAACAGGAACAAGAAACATCTGAGAAATGACTGAAATGTTTTAGTGTGTCTTACACATAGAATGCCCCCTTTTAAAAAAAAAAAAAGAAGACTCACTACCCGTTAGACATGCCAAGGGCATCTCGTTAGATCTCCCGACTTTAGAAACAGATTTGCAAGCCAGAATGTTCCAACCCTGCAGTTGGATTGTGGGTTTTTAACCTTCACAAGTTTGCCCTTTGAGCAGAACTTGAGAAAGGAAGAAAGAAAGAGGAAAAGAATGAAGAGGAAAAGCAAAATAAATCAAAAGCAGCTTTCTTAGTAACAGAGACATCTCCAAGGCCATGTGTGAAAGGACTGGGGCTCTAATGATATCAATTAGGCCTGACCCACTGGGACTCTGGAAATATATTGTACTCATGGACTCTGCTCAAGTCCATATGTAAAAGGTCATTAACAGGGTAAAAAATATTGCAAATTATTGGCCAAGTGTGCCTCCTTACCCCAAATACTTCCAACATTCTGAAATAAATTATAACCAGTAATACTTTCATGTTGACAAGCTAATTCTACTTAGATTTTCCTTCTTAAATCAAGGAAATTAATATTTTTTTAAAAAATAGCATTATGTGTTAAATGTGGATTCACAAATACAGAGAGAGGGAGAGAGAGAGGAAGAAAGAGAGAGAGTGACTCACAACTACCTGTTTTTCCCAGTTTTGTTTCCCAGTTGAGATAATGGATAGGTGACTTCTCCACTAGAATGAAGATTCCCCAAAACATTTTCTTCCTTGGCTAAACTTTTTGCCTCAATTTCAAGGCATGGTGTGTATCTTCGCAGTAGTGGGCTGAATTTGCTGAAGCAGAAACTGTAAGCTACTTAATAAAGGCTCAAGCTTCCATATTTGTGTGGGAATATTTTGGCAGCCCTTCCAGAAGATGTCAGCTCTCCCTGGGCTGTGTTTAGGATGCAGTGGCCACCTGAAGGCATTCTCACAGGCTGACAGCCAGTGACTCCTGCCTACCACCCTCTCTCTGACAGTAGGCCTCCTGCTGAAGCTGCAGAGATTTCCCAGTCCTCACAGAGAAACTTTGCCAACTCAGGCAAACAAAACAGAATCCTGTTACATAAAGCAACTTGAGTTGTAGTCCAACTGCATCTTCAGTGTTTGGCAAAATGGTAAATTATCCAAGAGGGGGCTTCCTCTGATAAGAGTGCATCTCACACTGCACCTCAACAAAACTGGGCTCAGAAGGGGCTGATTTGGGGGCAGGTCTTTCCTGCTTCCCAGGCCTCAGTTTCTTGTCTATTAAAAGGAGATAGTGAAGGGAGGAGATCAAGATGGCAGAGTAGGAAAACGTGGAGCTCACCTCTCCCTATGAACACATCAAAAATACATGTGAGACCGAGAGAAGATGGCGGAAGAGTAAGACGCGGAGATCACCTTCTTCCTCACAGATACATCAGAAATACAGCTACACGTGGAACTTCTCCTATAGAACACCCACCGAACGCTGGCAGAAGACCTCAGACCTCACAAAAGGCAAGAAACTCCCCACGTACCTGGGTAGGGCAAAAGAAAAAAGAATAGAGACAAAGAAGAGGGACGGGACCTGCACCAGTGGGAGGGAGCCGTGAAGGAGGAAAGGTTCCCACACACGAGAAGCCCCTTCGTGGGCGGAGACTGTGGGTGGCGGAGGGCGAAGCTCTGGAGCCTCTGAGGAGAGCGCAGCAGCGGGGTGCGGAGGGCAAAGGGGAGAGATTCCCGCACAGAGGATCGGTGCCGACCGGCACTCACCAGCCCGAGAGGCTTGTCTGCTCACCCGCCGGGGCGGGAGGGGGCTGGGAGCTGAGCCTCGGGCTTCAGTCGGATCCCAGGGAAAGGTCTGGAGTTGGCAGAGTGAAAACAGCCTGAAGGGGCTAGTGCGCCACGGCTAGCCGGGAGGGAGTCCAGGAGAAGTCTGGAGCTGCCGAAGAGGCAAGAGACCTTTTCTTCCCTCTTTGCTTCCTGGTGCGCTAGGAAGGGGTTTAAGCGCGCCGCTTAAAGGAGCTCCAGAAACGGGCGCGAGCCGCGGCTGTCGGCGCGGACAGCAGAGACAGGTGTGGGATGCTCGGGTTGCTGCTGCCGCCACCAAGAGACCTGTGTGCGAGCACAGGTCACTCTCCACACCGCCCCTCCCAGGAGCTCGTGCAGCCCGCCACTGCCGGGGCCCCGGGATCCAGGGACAGCTCCCCCGGGAGAACGCGTGGCGCGCCTCGGGCCGGTGCAGCGTCACGCCGGCCCCTGCCGCCGCAGGCTCGCCCCGCATCCGTGCCCCTCCCTCCCCCCGGCCTGGGCCAGAGCCCCTGAATCAGCTGCTCCTTTAACCCCGTCCTGTCTGAGCGAAGGGCAGACGCCCTCGGACGACCTACACGCAGAGGCGGGGCCAAGTCCAAAGCTGAACCCCAGGAGCTGTGCGAACAAAAAGGAGAGTGGGAGGTCTCTACCAGCAGCCTCACAAGCAGCGGATTAAAGCTCCACAATCAACTTGAAGTGCCCTGCATCTGTGGAAAACCTGAATAGACAGCGAAATATCCCAAGTTGAGGAGGTGGACTTTGGGAGCAAGATATACTATTATTTTCCCCTTTTTTCTTTGTGTGACTGTGTATGTGTGTGCTGCTGTGTGAGATTTTGTCTGTATAGCTTTGATTTCACCATTTGTCCTAGGGTGAGACCGACCCGTTTTTTGTTTGTTTGTTTGTTTTTTTAATAGAAATTTTTCTTCTTAATAATTATTTTTTATTTTAATAAGTATACTTTATCCTACTTTATTTTGTCTTCTCCCTTTCTTTCTTCCTTTCTTCCTTCCTTTCTTCCCTCCTTCCCTCCTTT
>NC_041224.1:78163986-78165214 GCF_002837175.3 Physeter macrocephalus
ACTACTGCAGAGCAGAAAAAAGAATGAAAAGAACTGAGGACAGTCTCAGAGACCTCTGGGACAACATGAAACGTACCAACATTCGAATTATAGGAGTCCCAGAAGAAGAAGAGAAAAAGAGAGGGACTGAGAAAATATTTGAAGAGATTATAGTTGAAAACTTCCCTAATATAGGAAAGGAAATAGTCAATCAAGTCCAGGAAGCACAGAGAGTCCCATACAGGATAAATCCAAGGAGAAACACGCCAAGACACATAATAATCAAACTGTCAAAAATTAAATACAAAGAAAACATATTAAAAGCAGCAAGGGAAAAACAACAAATAACACACAAAGGAATCCCCATAAGGTTAACATCGGATCTTTCAGCAGAAACTCTCCAAGCCAGAAGGGAGTGGCAGGACATATTTAAAGTGATGAAGGAAAAAAACCTACAACCAAGATTACTCTACCCAGCAAGGATCTCATTCAGATTTGATGGAGAAATTAAAACCTTTACAGACAAGCAAAAGCTGAGAGAGTTCAGCACCACCAAACCAGCTTTACAACAAATGCTAAAGGAACTTCTCTAGGCAAGAAACACAAGAGAAGGAAAAGACCTACAAGAACAACCCGAAACAATTCAGTAAATGGTAATAGAACCATACATATCGATAATTACCTTAAATGTAAATGGATTAAATGCTCCCACCAAAAGACACAGACTGGCTGAATGGAAACAAAAACAAGACCCATATATATGCTGTCTACAAGAGACCCACTTCAGACCTAGGGACACATACAGACTGAAAGTGAGGGGATGGAAAAAGATATTCCATGCAAATGGAAATCAGAAGAAAGCTGGAGTAGCAATTCTCATATCAGACAAAATAGACTTTAAAGTAAAAACTATAACAAGAGACAAAGAAGGACACTATATAATGATCAAGGGATCGATCCATGAAGAAGATATAACAATTGTAAATATTTATGCACCCAACATAGGAGCACCTCAATACATAAGGCAAATACTAACAGCCATAAAAGGGGAAATCGACAGTAACACAATCATAGTAGGGGACTTTAACACCCCACTTTCACCAATGGACAGATCATCCAAAATGAAAATAAATAAGGAAACACAAGCTTTAAATGATACATTACACAAGATGGACTTAATTGATATTTATAGGACATTCCATCCAAAAACAACAGAATACACATTCTTCTCAAGTGCTCATGGAACACT
>NC_041224.1:78168211-78173052 GCF_002837175.3 Physeter macrocephalus
TCATCAAAAACTCTAGAAACAATAAATGCTGGAGAGGGTGTGGAGAAAAGGGAACCCTCTTGCACTGCTGGTGGGAAAGTAAATTGATACAACCACTATGGAGAACAGTATGGAGGTTCCTTAAAAAACTACAAATAGAAGTACCATATGACCCCACAATCCCACTACTGGGCATATACACTAAGAAAAGCATAATTCAAAAAGCGTCATGTACCAAAATGTTCATTGCAGCTCTATTTACAATAGCCAGGACATGGAAGCAACCTAAGTGTCCATCAACAGATGAATGGATAAAGAAGATGTGGCACATATATACAATGGAATATTACTCAGCCATAAAAAGAAACGAAATTGAGTTATTTGTAGTGAGGTGGATGGACCCTCCAATAAAGATGTTAAAAAATAAAATAAAATAAAATAAAATAATATATATATATAAAAAAAATACATGTACATGTACAGCAATTCTCACTGAAAACAAACTGGAGACTGGCAGAAAAGCTCTTCTACAACCAAGGCTGTAAAGAAAGATCCACCCCAATTGGTAGGAAGGGAGGAGAAGTAATCAGGTTGGGACCCAACCCCCAGGAGGGGACACAGAAGCGAAGGGGGATATCACGGGCTTGAAGATCCTCCCTGGGGAGTGATAGGTTCAAGCCACACATTGGGCACCCCAGTCCTAGGGTCTGACACCAGGAATGTGAATGAGTTCCTTAATTGGTTTGAAAACTGGTGGGATTTATAGAAGGGTTGTAAGAAACCTACACTCTGCTCATGAAGAGGGCACCCACAGGCTCCCTTACTCCTGGGAACAAGGTAGAGGAAGCAGATGAAACTGCCTGGGGTTCTGGCTAGTTTCCCATGAACATACCAGGGTGCATCCCTGCCACTCTAGCTCTGGCAGAGCTCCCTACAAGGGTGAGGGCTGCTGCTGCTGAGGAGGAGAATGCACACTTGGGGAGGACAGACCCTGTTCAGACCTGTCACTACATCTTAGTGGGGAAAGGGTGGCCACTGCTGGCACTCACAGAGATGACTGATCAGGAGCTGTCTGAAACTCTGACTCGTTTCCCAGGACCATGCCACTGTGTTCCCCAGCCCACACAAGGCGCCTACTGTGATCCCACTTGCTCTAGCACTGATCCCCTTTGGGACATATATGCCATTATCAGGAAGATAGAGAGCACAGACTTAGAGGGAATGGAAACAGCTTGAGGACAAACCTCAGGGCTTCTGCTCCAGCAGCTTGGGACCTGAACACACCCAAAATAGAGCAGTGATGACCACTGAGTGTAGGAGAAACCAGAGCTCACACTTGGCTCTGGCTCTAGCCTCTCCATCTCCAGCCCCACCTCCCACAAAGGTGATAGCCACCAGCACACCCTGGGGAAAGATGTGATCTGTGTGATGTCAGATGCAGGTCTCCAACCAAAGCCACTAGGAACATGTAGACTGTATAGGGACACTCCCACACAAGGACAACACTTCAAGGGTTGTTTTATCTAATTCAAGATAATAATAATAATAATAATTTAATTCAAGATGTTTTATCTAATTCAACCCTTCAAGGGTATCTGTTTAATCAAATTTCATAGAGTCAGAGAAAGTTAAACAAAATGAGAAGAAAGAGGAATTTCTTTCAAACAAAAGAACAAGAAAAAAAAAAAAAGAAAAACAACTAATGGAGCAGAGATAAATAAGTTACCAGATAAAGAATTCAAAGCATTAGTAATAAGAATGCTGGGCTTCCCTGGTGGCACAGTGGTTAAGAATCCACCTGCCAATGCAGGGGACACGGGACTGAGCCCTGGTCCGTGAAGATCCCACATGTCACAGAGCAACTAAGCCTGTGCACCAAAACTACTGAGCCTGAGCTCTAGAGCCACAACTACTGAAGTCCACATGCCACAACTACTGAAGCCTGCACACCTAGAGCCCATGTTCCACAACAAGAGAAACCACCACAATGAAAAGCCCACACACGACAATGAAAAGTAACCCCTGACTGCCACAACTAAAAAAAACCTGTGTGGAAGAACAAAGACCCAACACAGACAAAAATTAATTAATTAATTAATTAATTAATTTTAAACAGTAAGAATGTTAACTGAACTTGGGATAAGAATATATGAACACAGTGAGACATTTTTTTTAATTTTTTAATTTTATTTTTTTTTATACAGCAGGTTCTTATTAGTTATGCATTTTATACATATTAGTGAATATATGTCAATCCCAATTTCCCAATTCATCCCACCACCACCACCACCCTGCCACTTTCCCCCTTGGTGTCCATACATTTGTTTTCTACATCCGTGTCTCTATTTCTGCCCTGAAAACCAGTTCATCTGTACCATTTTCTAGGTTCCACATATATGCGTCAATATATGATATTTGTTTTTCTCTTTCTGACTTACTTCACTCTGTATGACAGTCTCTAGATGCATCCACGTCTCTACAAATGACCCAATTTCGTTCCTTTTTATGGATAATATTCCATTGTATATATGTACCATGTATTCTTTATCCATTCGTCTGTCGATGGGCATTTAGGTTGCTTCCATGACCTGGTTATTGTAAATATTGCTGCAATGAACATTAGGGTGCATGTGTCTTTTTGAATTATGGTTTTCTCTAGGTATATGCCCAGTACTGGGATTGCTGGGTCATATGGTAATTCGATTCTTAGTTTTTTAAGGAACCTCCGTACTGTTCTCCATAATGGCTGTATCATTTACATTCCACCCACAGTGCAAGAGGGTTCCCTTTTTTCCACACCCTCTCCAGCATTTGTTGTTTGTAGATTTTCTGATGCTGCCCATTCTATCTGTGTGAAGTGATACCTCATTGTAGTTTTGATTTGCATTTCTAAATAATTAGTGATTTTGAGCAGCTTTTCATGTGTTTCTTGGCCATGTGTATGTCTTCTTTGGAGAAATGTCTATTTAGGTCTTCTGCCCATTTTTGGATTGGGTTGTTTGTTTTTTTAATGTTGAGCTGCATGAACTGTTCATATATTTTAGAGATTAATCTTTGCCCGTTGATTTGTTTGCAAATATTTTCTATTATTCTGCCTGTTGTCTTTTCGTCTTTTTTATGGTTTCCTTTGCTGTGCAAAAGCTTTTAAGTTTCATTAGGTCCCATTTGTTTATTTTTGTTTTTATTTCCATTATTCTAGAAGGTGGATAAAAAAATATCTTCCTGTGATTTATGTCCAAGAGTGCTCTTCCTATGTTTTCCTCTAAGAGATTTATAGTGTCCTGTCTTACATTTAGGTCTCGAATCCACTTTGAGTTTATTTTTCTGTATGGTGTTAGGGAGTGTTCTCATTTAATTCTTTTACATGTAGCTGTCCGGTTTTCCCAGCACCACTTATTGAAGAGACTATCTTTTCTCCATTGTGTATCCTTGCCTCCTTTGTCATAGATTAGTTGACCATAGGTGCATGGGATTATCTCTGGGCTTTTTATCCTGTTCCATTGATCTATATTTCTGTTTTTTTGTGCCAGTACCATATTGTCATGATTACTGTAGCTTTGTAGTATAGTCTGAAGTCAGGGAGTCTGATTCCTCCAGCTCCGTTTTTTTCCACAATTCCAAGAATGCTTTGGCTATTTGTGGTCCTTGTGTCTCCATACAAATTTTAAGATTTTTTGTTCTAGTTCTGTAAAAAATGCCATTGGTAATTTGATAGGGATTGCATTAAATCTGTAGATTGCTTTGGGTAATATAGTCATTTTAACAATATTGATTCTTCCAATCCAAGAACATGGTATATCTCTCCATCTGTTTGTATCATCTTAATTTCTTTCATCAGTGTTTTATAGTTTTCTTCATACAGATCTTTCATCTCCCTAGGTAGGTTTATGCCTAGGTATTTTATTCTTTTTGTTGCAATGGTAAATGGGAGTGTTTCACTGATTTCTCTTTCATATTTTTCATCATTAGTGTATAGGAATGCAAGAGATTTCTGTGCAAGTGATTTTGTATCCTGAAACTTTACCATATTCATTGATTAGCTCTAGTAGTTTTCTGGTGGAATCTTTAGGATTCTCTATATATAGTATCATGTCATCTGCAAACAGTGACAGTTTTACTTCTTCTTTTCCAATTTGTATTACTTTTATTTTTTTCTTCTCTGATTATTATGGCTGGGACTTCCAAAACTATGTTGAATGATAGTGGTGAGAGTGGACATCCTTGTCTTGCTCCTGATCTAAGAGGAAATGCTTTCAGTTTTACACAATTGAGAGTGATGTTTGCTGTGGGTTTGTCGTGTATGGCCTTTATTATGTTGAGGTAGGTTCCCTCTATGCCCACTTTCTGGATAGTTTTTATCATAAATGGGTGTTGAATTTTGTCAAAAGCTTTTTCTACATCTATTGAGATGATACTATGGTTTTTATTCTTCAGTTTGCTAATATGGTATATCACATTGATTGCTTTGCATGTATTGAAGAATCCTTGCATCCCTGGGATAAATCCCACTTGATCATGTTTTATGATCCTTTTAATGTGTTGTTGGATTCTGTTTGCTAGTATTTTGATAAGGATTTTTGCATCTATACTCATCAGTAATATTGGTCTGTAATTTTCTTTTTTTGTAGTATCTTTGTTTGGTTTTGGTATTAGGGTAATGGTGGCCTCATAGAATGAGTTTGGGAGTGTTCCTTCCTCTGCAATTTTTTGGAAGAGTTTGAGAAAGATGGGTGTTAGCTTTTCTCTAAATATTTGATAGGATTCACCTGTGAAGCCATCTGGTCCTGGACTTTTGTTTGTTGGAAGATTTTTAATCACAGTTTCTATTTCATTACTTGTGATTGGTCTGTTCATATTTTCTG
>NC_041224.1:78174295-78193514 GCF_002837175.3 Physeter macrocephalus
TTTGTCCATTTCTTCCAGGTTGTCCATTTTATTGGCATAGAGTTGCTTGTAGTACTCCCTCATAATCTTTGTATTTCTGCAGTGTCAGTTGTTACTTCTACTTTTTCATATCTAATACTATTTATTTGAGTCTTCTCCCTTTTTTTTTTTGATGAGTATGGCTAATGGTTTGTCAATTTTGTTTATCTTCTCAAAGAACAAGCTTTTAGTTTTATTGACCTTTACTATCATTTCCTTCATTTCTTTTTCATTTATTTCTGATCTGATCTTTATGATTTCTCTCCTTCTGCTAAATTTGGGTTTTTTTTGTTCTTTTTTCTCTAATTGCTTTAGGTGCAAGGTTAGCTTGTATATTCGAGATGTTTCCTCTTTTATAAGTAGGATTGTATTGCTATAAACTTCCCCCTTAGAGCTGCTTTTGCTGCATCACATAGGTTTTGGATTGTCGTGTTTTCATTGTCATTTGTCTCTAAGTTTTTTTTTTTTTTTTCTCTTTGACTTCTTCAGTGATCTCTTGGTTATTTAGTAACATATTTTTTAGTCTCCATGTGTTTGTGTTCTTTACATTTGTTCCTTGTAATTGATTTCTAATCTCCTCGTATTATGTTCAGAAAACATTCTTGATATGATTTCAGTTTTCTTAAATTTACTGAGGCTTGATTTTGGTATAAACTTCCCCCTTAGAGCTGCTTTTGCTGCATCACATAGGTTTTGGATTGTCGTGTTTTCATTGTCATTTGTCTCTAGGTATTTTTTGATTTCCTCTTTGATTTCTTCAGCTTGAGAAGAAAGAGTAATCTGTTGTTTTTGGATGGAATGTCCTATAAATATCAATTAAATCTATCTGGTCTATTGTGTCATTTAAAGCTTCTGTTTCCTTATGAATTTTCTGTTTGGATGATGTCTATTGGTGTAAGTGAGGTGTCAAAGTCCCCCACTATTATTGTGTTATTGTCAATTTCCTCTTTTATAGCTGTTGGCAGTTGACTTATGTATTGAGGTGCTCCTATGTTGGGTGCATATATATGTATAATTGTTATATCTTCTTCTTGGATTGATCCCTTGATCATTATGTAGTGTCCTTCCTTTTCTCTTGTAACATTCTGTATTTTAAAGTCTATTTTATCTAATATGAGTGTTGCTACTCCAGCTTTCTTTGGATTTCCATTTGCATGGAATATCTTTTTCTATCCCCTCCCTTTCAGTCTGTATGTGTCCCTAGGCCTGAAGTGGGTCTCTTGTAGACAGCATACATATGGGTCTTGTTTTTGTATCCATTCAGCAAGCCTGTGTCCATGCTAGGTTGAGTAATCTTGGTTTTAGGTTCTTCCGTTTCATCACTTTAAATATGTCATGCCACTCCCTTCTGGCTTGTAGAGTTTCTGCTGAGAAATCAGCTGTTAACCTTGTGGGAGTTCCCTTGTATTTCGACTATAATCTCTTCAAATTGGGTCCTTTCTCTCTCTCTCTCTCTTCTCCTTCTGGGACCCCTATAATGTGAATGTTGTTGCTTTTAATGTTGTCTCAGAGTTCTCTTAGGCGGTCTTCATTTCTTTTCATTCTTTCTTCTTTATTCTGTTATGCAGCAGTTAATTCTACCATTCTGTCTTCCAGGTCACTTATCCGTTCTTCTGCCTCAGTTATTCTGCTATTGATTCCTTCTATTGTATTTTTCATTTCAGTTATCGTATTGCTCCTCTCTGTTTGTTTGTTCTTTAATTCTTCTAGGTCTTTGTTAAACATTTCTTGCAGCTTCTCAATCTTTGCCTCTATTCTTTTTTTTTTTTTTTTTTTTTTTGTGGTATGCGGGCCTCTCTCCACTGTGGCCTCTCCCGTTGCGGGGCGCAGGCTCCGGACGCGCAGGCCCAGCGGCCATGGCTCACAGGCCCAGCCGCTCCGCGGCATGTGGGATCCTCCCAGACCGGGGAGCGAACCCAGTTCCCCTGCATCGGCAGGCGGACGCGCAACCACTGCACCAGCAGGGAAGCCCCTCATTGGGCTTTAAAATAGCACATGTCCCATTTCATAAGACCATTAAAATATTTCTCAAATTAATTCAAGTGAAAGTACTCTGGCTAAATCTTGGTTTAAATGATGTTTGCTCAGATCTCTTGTTGACAATGCAGAAGTCTCTCCATTACCCTTATTAATGAATAAGTCTAGTGGTGACAGGAATAGTAAACAGAATTCACAATTGAAACATATATACTTGTACATAGCCCTCTGCCTCTTCGTCTTGTCTATCTTTCTGTGAATGTGGTTTTTGTTGCACAGGCTGCAGGATTGCAGTTCCACTGAGAATTCTAACTAGAAACTGAAAACTAAAAAGAGCCAGTCAGTACTGAAGAATGAAATAACTGAAATGAAATGTACAGTAGAAAGTATTAACAGTTGACTTGGTGATAGAGAAGAATGCATAAGTGGTCTGGAATATAGAATAATGGAAATCACCCCATCAGGAAAGCAAAAGTCAAGAAAATTTTTTAAATGAGGACAGTTTAGAGGACCTCCGAGACAACATCTACTATATTAACCTTCAAATTATAGGGGTTCCAGAAGAAGAGAGAGAGAAAATGTTCAAAAATATATTTGATAAAATTACTGCTAAAAACTTCCAGAACCTGAAGAAGGAAACAGAAATCCAGGTACAAGAATCAAAGAGACTCCAAAGAAGATTAAGTCAAAAAAGAACCACACCAAGACATATAATTAAAATAGCAAAATTAAAGACAAAGCGAGTATTCAAATGCTTCAAGAGAAAAACAGAGAGTCACACACAAGGGAACCCCAATAAGACTATCAGCTGATTTTTCTACAGAAACTTTGCAGACCAGAAGGGAGTGACATGATATATTTAATGTGCTGAAAGAGAAAAACCTACAACCTAGGATACCCTACTCAGCAATTTGTCTATCAGAATTTAAAGAAAGATAAATATCTCAGACAAGTAAAATCTAAAAGAGTTCATCAATACTAACTGGCCATTAAATGATGTGTTAAAGGGTCTTCTCTAAGTGGAAAAGAAAATAATACAACAAGAAGTAAGAATTTATAAAAAAGAAAATCCCACTAGTAAAGGCAAATATATAGTAAAAGCTGTGGATTGACCACTTAAATAAGCTAGTATAAAGATTAAAAGACAAAACTGTAAAAATAAACTATAACTACAATAAACAATTAAGGGGTAAACATGAAGATGTAAAACATGACATCATAAAACACAAAACGTTGGTGAGGGGGTAAAATATGTAGATTCTTTAAAATGTATTGGAACTTAAATGACTGTCTGGTAAACTCAAATCAAAAACCTACAATAGATACACAAAAACTAGGAAAAAAGGGAACACATGCATACTACTAAGGAAAACCATCAAACCACAGTTGAAAAGACTAAAAGAAGAAGAAAAGAACAGAGAAGAACCACAAATACAACCAGAAAACAAGTAACATGGACAATAAGTACATAACCATTAATAGTCGCTTTAAATATCGCTGGATTAAATGCTCCATTCAAAATACACATAGTGGCTGTTTGAATAAAAGAACAAGACTCATATGTATGCTGCTTACAAGACATTCACTTCAGAGCTAAAGACCTATACAGACTGAAAGTAAAAATATGGAAAAAGATATTTCATGCAAATGGAAACAGTAAGAAAGTGGTGGTAGCAATATTCAGATGGAGTAGACTTTAAAACAGACTATACAACAAAAGACAAAGAAGTCCATTATATAATGATAATGGGATCAATATAAGAAGATATAATATTCATTAATGTATATGCAACTAATAGAGGAGAAAATAAGTATATAAAGCAAATATTAAAATACATAAAGGGAGAAATTACCAATAACACAATGATAGTAGGGGACTTTAACACCCTCCTATAGTAAAGGACAGAATATGCAGACAGATAATCAATAAGGAAATAATGGTCTGAAATGACACATTAGACCAGTTGGATTTACTAGATATCTACATGACATTCTATACAAATAAAGCAGAATACATATTGTTTTAAAGTGCACATAGAATGTTCTCTGGGATTGATTACACACTAAGTCACAAAACAATCCTCAACAAATTTAACAGAAAAGAAATTATATCAAGCTTTTTTTTTCTGACCAAAACAGTAGGAAACTAAAAATTAGTTACATGAAGAAAAGTGGGAAAACACAAAAATGTTGAGAGTAAACAACATGCTACTTAAAAACCAATGGATCAATGAAGAAATCAAAGAGAAAATCAGAAAATACCATGAGACAAATGAAAATAAAACACAACTTTTCAAAATCTATGGGATGCTGTGAAAGCATTTCTAAGAGGGAAGTTTATAGAGATACAGACCTACCTCAAGCAATAAGGAATTAGGAAAAGAACAAACAAATACAAAATTCAACATAAGGAAGAAAATAATAAAAATCAGAGAGGAAATAAATCAAATAAAGACCAAAAAACTTATATAAAAATCACCAAAACCAAGAGCTGGCTTTTTGAAAAGATAAATGAAATTGATAAGTCTTCAGCCAGGCTAATTAAGGAAAAAAAGAGAGAAGGTCCAAATAAACAAAAGAAATAAAGAAGAGAAATAACAACAAATATTTATAGATACAAAAAATTATAAGAGAATACAACGGTTATATGCCAACAAAAGGGACAACCTGGAAGAAATGCATTTGAACCACACAGTCATCTAAGAATGCATCAGGAAGAAATATACAATCAGAACAGACCAATCACTAGTAATTAAATTGAATTAGTAGAAAAATGAAAAAAAATCCTCCCAGGGGGAAAAAAAAAAAAAAAAATCCAGGAATGGAGGGCTTCACAGGAAAATTACATCAAACATAAAGAGCTGTTACTTAACCTTCTCAAAATATTCCAAAAAACTGAAGAGGAGGGGATACTCCTAAATTTACAGGGCCACCATTACCAACATGAGAAAAAGACACTACAAAAAAAATTACAGGCCAAGATTGCTGATGAATATAGATGCAAAAATCCTGAACAAAATATTAACAAACTGATTTCAACAATATATGTAAAGGGTCATACAACTTGAACAGGTGGGATTTATTGCTGGAATGAAAGGATGGTTTGATGTATGCAAATCAATAAATGTGATACACCACATTAACAAAAAGAATAATAAAAATCACATGATCCTTTCAATAGACACAGAAAAAACATTTGACAAAATTCAACATCTCTTCATTATAAAAACTCTCAACAAAGTTCATATAGAGGGGACATAGCTCAACATAATAAAGGACATTTATGACAAACCCACAGCTACCACCTCCCTCAACAGGGAAAAGCTGAAAGCGTTTCCTCTAAAGTCAGGAACAAGACAAGGATTTCCATTCTTCCCAATTCTACATTACATGGTACTGCAAGTTTTAGCCACAGCAATCAGACAGGAAAAAGAAAGAAAAAGCCTCCAAATTAGAAGAGAAGAAGTAAAATTGTCACTATTTGCAGATGACATGGTACTGTATGCAGAAAACGCAAAGGTCTCCACCAAAAAACTACTAGAACAAATAAATGAATTCAGTAAAGTTGCAAGATACAAGATTAACATACAGAAATCTGTTGCTTTTCATTACACTAATAATGAACTAGCAGAAAGAGAAATTATGGAAACAATCCTATTTACAATCATATCCAGAAAAATAAACTAACTAGGAATAAACTTAACAAAGAAGGTGAAAGACCTAAATTCTGAAAACTATAAAATATTGATAAAGGAATTTGAAGGTGATACAAAGAAATGAAGACATCCCATGTTATTGTATTGGAAGAATTACCATTGTTAAACTGTCTTTATTACCCAAAGCAATCTACAGATTTAATGTAATCCCGTCAAGACACTCATGACATTTTTCACAGAACTAGAACAAAATAATCTTCAATTTTATATGGAACCACAAAAGACCCAGAATTGCCAAAGCAATCCCGAGGAAAAAGAACAAAGCTGGGGATATAACCCTCCAAGGCTTCATGCTATACTACAGAGCTCATAGATCAGTAGAATGGAATAGGGAGCCGAGAAATAAACCCACACACCTATGGTCAATTAATCTAATTAATTAATTGTTATTCATACCTATGGAATAAAAATCTAAAGACAAAAACACAAACAAAGCTCTTTGGTGTCCCACGTAAAGCCTTCCATGATGTGTTCAATACTAACTTTCCCAGCTTTTGTATTCACTATACCCATGTAGAAAATTACTGCAAGTCTAAACATACCCCTCTATCCTACCCTGCACATACTCTTTAGAGAAAAAGTGTCACTTTCCATATCACTGCACCAATGATTCTCAACTGAGTGTTGGGGTAGGGAGCATTTTACAATGTCTGGAGACACTCTTGGTTGTCATAACTGGGGTATCAGTGGACTGCTACTAGCAGCTAGTGGGCAAAAACCAGGGATGTTGCTAAACATCCTGCAATGCACAAGGAACCCACACAAAAAGACTTTTTGGACTCAAAATGTCAAAAGTGCTGAAGTTGAGAACACCTACTCTGGACCCTGGACACCGATCATAATGATTTGATGTGCAATTTATTTTTAATTGATTGACATAGGCTGAATACCTCTGTTTCTGTCCCCACCCCCTCCCTCTCTCTCTCTTCAAGAATATATACTTTAAGTCACATAACTGACTGCAGGATTAGTTTTTTTTAAACATTTTCATTCCCTTGCCTCAGTGGATCATCAAACTTCACTGTACCAAGAGGAGAGGTAAAGTACAATAACAGAAATAACACCAGGTTTAAGGTTAGGTTGAATTTGACTTGACTTATTGGCTGTATAACCGTGGGAAAGGCAGAAAAACACACTCGGTCTTGGTGATTTTGTACTGCAAAAATGATAGTATAAGATTGTACTTTTTCTTACTTTATTTCTAAAATTAGTACTTGGGCTCAAACAGAATGGCAGCATTCCCATATTACGCACCAGGAGATTGAAACTTAAATTAATTCAATTTCCCACTGTAATGTGATCTATAAAATCCACAGAAGAGGACTCAGTCATTTCAGCTGCACTCACTAAGATGAAACTTCAATTTATTGAAGAAGTTTTTGCTTCATAATTGTTAGCATTAATTTGTACGCTCATCTCAATGTGACTGCAAATATTACATACAGATAACTTAAACTCAAATGGACCACTCACTTTTTCCCCTTTTTAAGTTGACAAATAGCCTTACCCAGGTGTGGAGGTGAGCCCATATGCACATCATGATCCTAGTTTGGAAATATAGTTCTTTCATTTTCTTGGCTGCAAAATATGGTTTTTCCTTCCTTACACTTTCACTTTCTGAGCTGCTTCAGAAACACATCTGTTTTCTATCTGTTGAGAGAGGAAGACATGAACGCTTTATTATGCCCTATATAATCTAATACATTACATTGCTTATGGGCTGTGTATTTTGTTAAAAAAAAATCAGAAATCTCTAGAGGTACAAATGCAGATCTAGAATAGACAGCTTCCATGAACAAGGAGATGCCAGGGACATCCCTCAGATCTTCCAGCAGTCAGGCTCAGGGGTCCAATCTACTCCTTTCAAGACAGACAAGTGATCACTTAATCCCCTATAAACTTTATTTATAGAAGATCACTTGAGATTGCAGCCCACCTGCACACATCTCTTTGGAAGAGCCAATAGCGTCTGGACAGCAGCCTCATTCTATAATCAGAGAGATGTCAAAATAAGTAAGGGTTGGATTCAGGACCTTCAGAGTGCCTTCCCTGGACACATCCACGGCACTCTCCATTGTTATATCATGTTCCTCTCCAGACCAGAAGACCACCACGATAAATGCAACCCCTCTAGTGCAATTACTGTCAAAAGAGAAGCCCTTCTCAAAGCTCAGCTTGTAATTTAATGAGATCCCAAGTATTATTATAGTCCAGTGATGAACTTTACTTTAGTCTTTTTGTTATTATCTTTTCAAAGAAGAAAAATATCCAGTGGTCAAGTCCAGGTTAACATTATATATTCTATTTTATTCATTGAAAAGACATCTTTTCAATTCTTTTGATCTTTGGGAAAATAATATGCTAAAGAAGAAAACAAAAAATCTTATATAAAATTGGGCAAAATATTTGTACAAGTAATTCATAGAGGAGGAGATATGAATGGACAATACATGTATGAAAATATTCTCAATCCCATTAATAATTAGGGAAATAAAATAAAATAAAAATTAAGATCTATTTTTACTTCCATCAGATTGGAAAACATAAAGCAGTTTGAAAATATTGTGTTAGCAAGGATGTGAAGCAAAGGAACTCTTATCCATTATCAGTGATATAATTGATTTAAGCTATTTGAAAAAGACTGATCAATATCCAGTAAAGTTAATGTACTTTGTCACCCAGCAGTAAAGTTCCTCAGTGTATATCCTATCAGTGTTGTTTAGAGCCATGGTAAATATCAATGGATGAAAGAGGATCACACCACATTTCTGGAGAAGATTATTGAGGAGTCAGAAGGGGACAGGAACTAGACCCTATTTGGGAAATTCAGGCCCCGGTAGGGGAAGACACACCTCTTCCATCACAATAGAAGAAGAGAATGGCTACAGGAAGATTGTGGGTTTTGAGGAAGGTCTCATCTAATGGCTTTCATTTTGTCTACAAATTATAGAATAGGTTGAGGAGAGGATGAGTTGAGGGCTTGACAAGAATGGGAAACGTTTGATATTGCCTATTCCTAGCTGAGAGTAGGAAAATTTGCTTACTAGAAAAACAATATAGTAAAATTGTGAGGCAGTATTGTGGGCACAGTACAAAGACCAAGGGAGTTCATAAACTGATGGACTGAGACTCACTTAGCTTTGTCTGATTCTGAAGCTGATGGCTGCTTGTCTTCTTTCCTTCCTCCCATAACTGATGGTTTATTTCATGGCACCTACACTGGCACTTGAAAGTGGCTGCTGCTTGCTTTCATTTCTATTTCCTCTTCCTATTCCCTGCCCTTAACCCTCCATTCTCTGCCCCATCCACAGCTCAGTACACAATCCAGAATTCTGAGTAAATGACTGGGAAACTTCCTAAGTCACAACTGTGCAAGTTGGCACAGAGGATTTAAGTTGTGCAGAATGATATCTTCAAGTGTGATGGGCTTCTAGTTTTATGATTTTGTTATTGGTGCACATACTTATAAAAACAAAGGTGAATGTTTTATTTTAGAGCACAGAGTTTCCCTAGAGGGAATAGAATACACTGCAGATGTGAGATAATGCCATATATTTTTACACAACTACTCAATATATTTCTTCTATATTTTATAGGGAGGTGATACTTAATATTTATATGTATGTGTATATGCACATGTGCATGTTATGTATATACACACATATGCTTTAGAGAGTATATATACATGCATAGCATACATATATGTATACATATACCAATATATGTGTATATATATATATATGTATTTTATCACCTTCCTATAAAATATAGAAGAAACACATTGTGTCAGTATGCAAAAATACATGTTCTTATCTCCCTTCTGCAATGTATTGCATTCCCTCTTGGGAAAATCAGTGCTCTAAAATAAAATACCTTTGTGATGAGGAGAGAAATAGAGAGAGAAAGGATAATATAAAAATATTTACCAACTAGTATGGTATGGGCACTGATAGTCAGAATGGATGGTAGCTAAATCATTTGTTTTAGCTACATAGGAGCATGTTGCAGAATGTCATCCCTGCCGATGTGCTCCCAGGACTACACAATGTGCAATGATGGATCCAAAATAAGATACTGACTTCCTGTCAAGAAACTCAAAATCTTGATAATGCATGTAATAGAGGTCACCATTTCCACATTAAAATTAATCACCTATGAGGGCTCTATGTGTTGGGTTTTTTAGGGCAGTTCTGATTCTAGTTATTACTGTCTTAGCCACCATACTATTCTGAAATTCCATCGTTTCATTATGTTACCTATACTTCACATACATCTTTTACACTTAGCAGTGGCACTGAAAACTTTGTCAGTATTTTGATTTGTAGTTCAGGAGATAGATTCTCATAGGATAGATAATGGTGATCAAACTTTTATCTGAACATGCACATATGTGTTTCTTTCTTTCTTTTAAGAGAAAGGCACTAATGCATATGCAATAAATTCTAAGTAAAGACTTATGGTTTCAAGTATTAAAAACTATTCTCTGGATCTCTGCTGGGTTTGAACCAGTCTATTTGACATGAATAGCTCCCATTGCACCACTAATTGATGAGAACTCTTTTGGCTGGCAGATGAGAGGCCAGATAAATTGATGAATGCAAATAGGCAAAATAAAGAGAATGTGTCTCTATGACCTTCAGATTCTCTTGATCCACCCCTCCATTGAAAGAGCATGAAAATTACTTGAAAAGCATTTCAAACATCATCATGATATAGGGAACCAAACAAGTTAATTAACAGTAAAACATCAATATGGAATTCTGATGACTCTATTCTTTATATGCTGATATTCAGATTAGTATGAAAGAATATGGGTAAACTATCATCAATGCATAAACACATCAAAACACTTTGAAAGTTATTGTAAAGTCTGGTTTGCATATGAAAATCTTATGGCCTTTAACATAATCACTTGCTTCATCAGCCACTAACTTATAAGTTCAATAAATGTTATGATGAATTATAAATCAAGTAATGAGGAAAGTAGTAGCATTAATTCATTTACTAACCTTTCCCATACAGCAACAGCAGGCTGAACACTGCAACACAAAGAAAGTGCACTGAATCCCTTACAGTGTCTCTTTAGTTTACTCAAGAAAAAAAAAAAATGTAATAAAAAATAATAAACATAGGGTGTGAAGAAACAGAATTTGGGGATGGGTAGGATTTGATAAGTAGAAAGGATAGAAGAGAATATTTGAGGAAATTAAAATATAGAGAAGGCAACTGAGCATCAGCAAAGACTCAGGGCAGTAATGATCAAGCACATTTGCAAGTCTTCCATGCTGTCAGCTTCAAGAGAGCAAGGGTAATACTGCTTTTGTTCCTAGTTGCCTGATATATAGGAAGTGCTCAAAAATCTCTTGCTCAATGAGTGGATGTGATGCAATGTGTAAGGGAGAAAGGGGGTGGTAACCTATATAAGGATGAAGTAGAAGACAGAGGTGAAAGCTGAAGCAGAGCCAAATTATACAGTCTTGAATGCTAGACTAAGCAGTGTAGCCATTATCTTATATGCAAGAAATGGAAGTGGGTGGATGAGAATAACTTCCAATAATAGCAAATAGTTCCTATTGGACAAAACCTCTAAGAGAAAGCAACCACAAACTCTAGACAAAATATAAAATTCAAGCACCCAAAGGCACTGGGAAGTGAATAAAAGAGACAGAAAATGGACAAGAATTGATACTTCAAAGAAGGGCATGGTTTTTGTGATGGTTAATTTTATGTGTCAACTCAACTAAGCCATAGAGTGCTCAACTAAAGATTATCTCTGAGTGGGTTCTGTGAGGGTGTTTCCAGATGAGATTAACATTTGAATCCATGCACTCAGTAAAGTAGATTGCCTTTTGCAATGAGGATGGGCATCGTCAAATCTGATGAAGGCCTGAATAGAACAAAGGAAGAGTAAGAAGCAATTCAACGGTTTTTCTTCCTAGCTGCCTACGTGTGCTGGGACATCAGTCTTCTGCTCTTCGACTGGAATTTACATCATTGGCTTTTCTGGTTCTCAAGCCTTTGAACTGGCACTAGAATTACTCCACCATGTTTCCTGGGTCTCCAGTTTGTAGATGACAGATCATGGGACTTCTCTGCTCCCAAAATCATGTGAACCAATTCCTCATATGTATCTATCTACCAATTTCTCATGTGTATCTATCTACCTATATACTTACTTGTTTCTCTTTCCCTCAAGAACTCTAGAACAGTTCTGGGTGAATACTCTATTTCCATAGCTTACCTGATGGGGGTAAGTCCCAGTCTACATGCTACATCAAGGAGACAAACTTCAATAGGAAGCCTACAGAATTACTGGACTGAAAAACCAGAGGATTTAATTCAGGAACTTCAGCCATTGGAAAGTGGGGGACAAATCCTGGAAAGGAGAAAGGAGAAAGCGACAGATCATGGGAGTTCTCTGCTCCCAAAATCATGTGAACCAATTCCTCATATGTATCTACCTACCAATTTCTCATGTGTATCTATCTACCTATATACTTACTTGTTTCTCTTTCCCTCAAGAACTCTAGAACAGTTCTGGGTGAATACTCTATTTCCATAGCTTACCTGATGGGGGTAAGTCCCAGTCTACATGCTACATCAAGGAGACAAAACTCAATAGGAAGCCTACAGAATTACTGGACTGAAAAACCAGAGGATTTAATTCGGGAACTTCAGCCATTGGAAAGTGGGGGACAAATCCTGGAAAGGAGAAAGGAGAAAGCAAGGATCGAAAGCCCCCAATTCTGTAAAACAACTCTGCCCAAATCTCTGGGTGACTCTTGAACCAGCTGTGTACAAAATGTATTTCAAGTAGTGCAGCTAAAGCTAAAGGAACAGGCCTGAGAACAGACTACCAACTACAGAGGAGACAGTTTACAGTTGAGTTCAGCCAAGTTAACCACCAGCTTAAAAAAATTCTCAATACTCTTTAAAAGAACATGACAAAGTCCATAATCCTAAAACTTGATGCAAAATGGCTAGGATAAGAGCTAATTTTTTTTTTTACATACAAAGAAAGGAGTATGATACTCATTTTAAAGAGAAAAGAAAATAACCTCGAGAAGACCTAATGTTGCAATGCAGACAAGAATTTTAAAGCAGTTTGTATATATAACTATGCTTAAGGAAGTAAGGGAAAATATGCTCATAAGGAGCTAAAATTAATAAATCTCAGCAGAAAAATTCTATAAATGTAAAATAGATATCTGAAATATACAAGGAAAATCACTGGAGAAGAATGGACTGAAAAAATGGAGATGACAGAAGGAAGTCATTATGAGGACGGATCAATAGAAATTAATCTGAAGGATAGAGATGACAATGATTGAAAAAAAGTGAACAGAACCTCAGAAACCCGTGGGGCAATATAAAAATGTCTAACATAGGCATAATTGGAGTCCCAGAAGGAAAAGAGAGGCAGAATTGAGCAGAAAAAAATATATTAAATATAGTGACCAAAAATTTCCCAAAGTCAGACAGTTATAAGTTCTACAAGCTCAGTGATCCCCAAGTATAATAAACACATATACTACCATATCTCTTCATATTAGCACCAAACTACAGAAAACCCCCCCAAAAAAGAGAGAACATTTTAAATAAGGATGAGAAAAATTACATACTATTTAGGAAAATTATTCAAATTATTACTGACTTTCCAATAGAAAAAATGAAGGCCAGAAAAAAATGTGAAACAATGTCTTAAAAGTTCTAAAAGAAAAAAAATTGTACACTCACAAAGAGAAATCTATAGTCAGTGAAAATATTCCTTCAGATTAAAAGCAAAATAAAGGAATTTTTAATAAAAGAAAACTAAGGGGATTAGCCATCAGCAGAATTGTGCTATAAGAAATGCTAAGATCTTCAGTCAGAAGGGAAGTGATGCCAAATAGAAAAACTGAGTATTTCAGATAGAGAAAAAGATAAAAGTCATTGGAAATGTGTAAATGGAAATGAAAAATATATGGAATGTGGAAAATCAATGATGATCTTGGAGTATGAGTCTGAATTTCTCTGTGAGCTTGTAATTCATTAATTAATCTGTGAAATGTTCCAAGGAGATTTAAAGAAAAGTTCAAAGATTCATATTATATAGCATAATAAAATACCTAGAAAATGAAAAATAAGTGAAGATAAGGCCAGTATGGTAAGTTGGAGCAAATATACAGTTTGCACATAGCATATCAGTAAGGTCTTACACACTTGTCAAAAGCCACTCAATGATCCATCTATAAAATTTGAGCTTCATTGGAAGAAAGACTTTTAAGTCTTTAGACCTAGTTCACTTTTAGATCTTCAGCACTTGCTGGTAAAGTGGTTAAAGGAAGGCATTCTGAGAATCTCAAATGGAGACAGTGCAGCATCAAAGCACAGGTTGCTGTTGGGAAGAGAAACACACTATCCATTACCAGATCTACAGGTTCTACAAGGCATGGACACACCCCAGTGTCTCAGGAAACAAGGGCTAGCTCTCATGTTAATGACAATGAAACACAGGATTTATAGTTGATAGAGATTTCAGAGACATTATAGTTTAAATTATTTTTAGAAAGGAAACTAAGGCCCAAAGATGTTCATGACATCAGATGTCAGAAAACATTTTTGATGTCAAAACTGGGACGAGAACCAAGAAAAAAGAATAAAATTTGGCAATGAATAAATTATTGTGAGGCATATAAAGGACAATTTGTAATTTATTTGCCCAGAAGAACAATGGTCTAGAAAAGATGTAGCATACCTTCATTTAACTTCCTGTAAATTCTATAATACACACTCTGTTATGTTGTTTGTATCCCCCCTCTCTCCTTCTCTTTTATAAAATAAATAAAAATACAATGGGTTATGCACTCTACTGTGTACTGAATTTTACCACATATATTAAATATATATGTATTATATATATATATATATATATATATAAAATAGAAATGTTCTGTACTGGGAGGAAAAAAAATGTTATCTTGTTGTAGTCACTACATTTTTGTATCTCTTTTTACAGCACTTTAGCCATGATATAACTAATACAGAAATTTAACCAGGAAGTGGTGCACTGCCATAACAAAAATTTTAAAACATTTGGTTTTTTCTTAATGGTTTGGTGTTGGGTGGCAAAAACACAGATACGACAACTTGGGAAGCAAGTTATAACTTTCAGCGAAGACCATGAGTTTTTCAAGACTGTACTCTGTACTCCAAAAGAAATTTGTTTGAAAAACTTAGAATGAGTTTGTGTGTCGAATGCTCCCTGCTGCTTCTGGCAAAATCTCATAAGAGGGAAAGCTTGAGCAAGAACAAGCCCAAGGGCAGGCAAAATGGAATGAAATTGAGCTCTGGGGACTAAGATATGCCTTAAATTTAAACCAAATGGAGATTCAGATATTGGGGAGCTTTAAGGTGGAACAGCTTTACTACTTCTGTAGCCAAAACAGAAAGTGTCAGGATTCCAGACTTTCCTCCAGTATTTCTCATTACGATTTTTCAGGCAGAAAATAGAAGTCAGTCCAAATAAAGGCAAAATGATGGTGACTTTTCACCCAAGCTTGCTGCTTCAGTGGACCTCAAGAATTCACCACTAAAATGAAGGAGAGAGAGATAGACCAAGTACAGGGGTCAGAAAATAAAATTGAATGCAGAGGCTTCAGATTTCTGTCTAGAAGAGAGATTCAAGTCTAGTTTCTTGCACATGGAACTGACTGGAAGCAAATAAACTGTCTACTACAGCTGAGGGAGTTGTATTGTCAAAGAGATTGCAAGCCAAGTTGACAAATGTCTGTGATTTTTCAATCCTTGATGCAATATTTGTCCTGTATCTCTAACAGTTACAAAACTATGCAATTCCAAGGGTTGAGTACTTTCCCTCATCATCTTCTGTTGTGGTCCCAAACATAATGGAAAAGAAGAATCTCTCAGATAGTGAAGTCAGGACTCTTGGAGCATAATAGACAGGAGAGCTCCTTCCAGAGAGACAAATCAAGCCTAATCAAGGAACTTTGCTGCCAAGTTGGGAATATTTGCCATGCCTGCCCAGAAGGATTTGGTAACTACAATGAATCACTGACTTCTGTGTCTTTTCTATTTTTCTCATTTCCCCAATGGGAGTTTAGTTGAGGTATATCATTGCCATGATATACTGGGATTGAGGGAAGGCAGATAACTTTTCTAGGAGTTTATAGGCTGCTAAACTGCAAGGAACTGCAGCTGGACTTGATGAAGAGGAATCCATATCATTCACAGTCTTGGGGCTTTTAACTGGTTACAGTAAGTGGATGAGACCCTGAGTTTTTCCATTTGAGTCAAGGTGAATATGTTTTGAGAGGGTAATGCATGATTTGGTTGGCTATGAAAGGCAGACAAGGATAGAAGCCTGATTTTCTCTCAAAATTCATCTCCTCTTCTTCCATAGAAACAGAAGCCAGTACTCGAGGCTTTCCCTCTCATTGGTCCACTATCTCCTTAGGGTGGCAATGGCCAGTCAGCTAGAGGCTATATTTCCTGTCATCCCTTGCAGATCAATGTGGCTATGAGACCAATTTCTCATCACTAATATGTTAAGTGTAACTGATGGAACTAAAATGCATATGACTTCTTGAAAAAAATTGATTTTCTTCCACATGTTTTGATTCTGCATTGATCATACACAGGGGCCACAAGAGGAAAAGAACCTGGGTCCCTGAGTGACCTCTTGTAGCCGAGCTGCCAGGCTGTCCTGTTCTACCTGTACCCAAACACGTTGCTTGAGAGAACCATTGTGTTTTATGATTTCTTTTTAACAACATTTTAGTGTACATGCTAAGCCACACAAACAATCACTTTGATTACACACAGTGTTCACCTTAGACACTTACTTTAGGAACTAACCCACAGACAAAGTGCAATGACTCTGTATTGTGAGCCTTAAGCAAGAGTTTGTTGGCTAAATGATCTTTAGAGTTCATCTCTTTCCACTTCCCTTTATCACCGCTCCCCCCACCCCCAAACGGCACTTCTTAGGAGGAGAACAACTGAGGACTGGCCAAGTTCAAAGACACTGGGTCATGTTACCAATGAGCCAGTACTGGGAAACTTAATGATTCAAGGTAATGAATTTCCACATTTCTTACTAGAAAATCCTTCCACAAGATTCAATGGATAAGAGAACTAGAAGGGGAGGAGGTCTGGTTTGCACTCTTCCCTCCCCTTCCTACAAGCAGCCCATGGCCTTAAGAGGCAGCAGCTGCAAGTTTTCTTTCTTTGATTCTCATTTGCTCTCCATTTTACATTTTAATCTCCCACTTATCTAAACTGATTTGCTTGGCTAGCTTTCTTTCTTTCTTTTTTTTTTAAACATCTTTATTAGCGTATAATTGCTTTACAATTGTGTGTCAGTTTCTGCTTTATAACACAGTGATCAATTATACATATACGTATGTCTCCATATCTCTTCCCTCTTGCATCTGCCTCCCTTCCACTTTCCCTATCCCACCCCTCTAGGTGGTCACAAAGCACTGAGCTGATCTCCCTGTGCTTTGTGGCTGCTTCCCAATAGCTATCTATATTACATTTGGTAGTGTATATATGTCCATGCCACCTCACTACAAATAACTCAGTTTTGTACCTTTTCATGGCTGAGTAATATTTGATTGTATATATGTGCCACATCTTTATCCATTCATCTGTTGATGGACACTTAGGTTGCTTCCATGTCCTGGCTATTGTAAATAGAGCTGCAATGAACATTGTGGTACATGACTCTTTTTGAATTATGGTATGGCTCTTTTTGAATTATGGTTATCTCAGTGTTCATGCCCAGTAGTGGGATTGCTGGGTCATATGGTAGTTCTATTTTTAGTTTTTTAAGGAACCTACATACTGTTCTCCATAGTGGCTGTATCAATTTACATTCCCACCAACAGTGCAAGAGGGTTCCCTTTTCTCCACACACTCTCCACTATTTAATGTTTGTAGATTTTTTGTTGATGGCCATTCTGACCAGTGTGAGATGATATCTCATTGTACTTTTCATTTGCATTTCTCTAATGATTAATGATGTTGAGCATTCTTTCATGTGTTTGTTGGCAATCTGTATATCTTCTTTGGAGAAACGTCTATTTAGGTCTTCTGCCCATTTTTGGATTGGGTTGTTTGTTCTTTTGATATTGAACCCATTCTGAGGGTTGTCTTTTGGTCTTGTTTATGGTTTCCTTTGCTGTGCAAAAGCTTTTAAGTTTCATTAGGTTCCATTTGTTTATTTTTGTTTTTATTCCCATTTCTCTAGGAGGTAGGTCATAAAGGATATTTCTGTGATTTATGTCATAGAGTGTTCTGCCTATGTTTTCCTCTAAGAGTTTAATGTTGTCTGGCCTTATATTTAGGGCTTTAAACCATTTTGAGTTTATTTTTGTGTATGGTGTTAGGGAGTGTTCTAATTTCATTCTTTTACATGTAGCTGTCCAGTTTTGACCATACATGTGTGGGTTTATCTCTGGGCTTTCTATCCTGTTCCATTGATCTATATTTCTCATTTTGTGCCAGTACAATACTGTCTTGATTACAGTAGCTTTGTAGAATAGTCTGAAGTAGGGAGCCTGCTTCCTCTAGTTCCTTTTTTCTTTCTCAAGATTTTTTGGCTATTCGGGGTCTTTTGTGTTTCCACACAAATTGTGAAATTTTTTGTTCTAGCTTGGTGAAAAATGCCAGTGTTAGTTTGATAGGGATTGCATTGAATCTGTAGATTGCTTTGGGTAGTAGAGTCATTTTCACAATGTTGATTCTTCCAATCCAAGAACATGGTATATCTCTCCATATATTTGTATCATTTTAATTTCTTTCATCAGTGTCTTACAATTTTCTGCATACAGGTCTGTTGTCTCCTTAGGTAAGTTTATTGCTAGATATTTTATTATTTTTGTTGCAGTGGTAAATGGGAGTGTTTTCTTAATTTCACTGTCAGATTTTTCATCATTAGTGTATAGGAATGCAAGAGATTTCTGTGCATTAATTGTGTATCCTGCTACTTTACCAAATTCATTGATTAACTCTAGCAGTTTTCTGGTGTCATCTTAGGATTCTCTATGTATTGTATCATGTCATCTGCAAACAGTGACAGCTTTACTACTTTTCTCTGATTTGGATTCCTTTTATTTCTTTTTCTTCTCTGATTGCTGTGGCTAAAACTTCCAAGCAATGTTGCGTAATAGTGGTGAGAGTGGACAACTTCATCTTGTTCCTGATCTTAGTGGAAGTGGTTTCAGTTTTTCACCATTGAGTATGATGTTGGCTGTGGGTTTGTCATATATGGCCTTTATTATGTTGAGAAAAGTTCCCTCTATGCCTACTTTCTGGAGGGTTTTTATCATAAATGGGTGTTGAATTTTGTCAAAAGCTTTTTCTGCATCTATTGAGAGAATCATATGGTTTTTATTGTTCAATTTGTTAATATGGTGTATCACATTGATTGATTTGTGTATATTGAAGAATCCTTGCATTCCTGGGATAAACCCCACTTAATCATGTTGTATGATCCTTTTAAT
>NC_041224.1:78194259-78217150 GCF_002837175.3 Physeter macrocephalus
TTTTCATTGTCATTTGCTTCTAGGTATTTTTTGATTTCCTCTTTGATTTCTTCAGTGATCTCTTAGTTTATAAATAGTGTGTTGTTTTGCCTCCATGTGTGTGTATTTCTTACAGATTTTTTCCTGTAATTGATATCTAGTCTCATAGTGTGGTCTGTTCATATTTTCTATTTCTTCCTGGTTCAGTCAGAAGGTTGTGCATTTCTAAGAATTTGTCCATTTCTTCCAGGTTGTCCATTTTATTGGCATAGAGTTGCTTGTAGTAATCTCTCATGATCCTTTGTATTTCTGCAGTGTCAGTTGTTACTTCTTTTTCATTTCTAACTCTATTGAGTCGTCTCCCTTTTTTTCTTGTTAAGTGTGGCTAATGGTTTATCAATTTTGTTTATCTTCTCAAAGAACCAGGTATTTACAACTGTTATATCTTCTTCTTGGATTGATCCATTGATCATTATATAGTGTCCTTCTTTGTCTCTTATAATAGTCTTTGTTTTAAAGAAAATTCTCTCCTAGAATTGCTTTTGCTGCATCCAATAGGTTTTGGGTCGTTGTGTTTTCATTGTCATTTGCTTCTAGGTATTTTTTTTATTTCCTCTTTGATTTCTTCAGTGATCTTTTGGTTATTTAGTAATGTGCCCTCTCTTTCAGTCTATATGTGTCCCTAGGTCTGAAGTGGGTCTCTTGTAGATAGCATATATGGGTCTTTTTTTGTATCCATTCAGCCAGGCTATTTCTTTTGGTTCGAGCATTTAATCCATTTACATTTAAGGTAATTATCGATATGTATGTTCGTATTACAGTTTTCTTAATTGTTTTTCATTTATTATTGTAGGTCTTTTCCTTCTCTTGTGTTTCCTGCCTAGAGAAGTTCCTTTAGCATTTGTTATAAAGCTCGTTTGGTGGTGCTGAGTTCTCTTAGCTTTTGCTTGTCTGTAAAGGTTTTAATTTCTCCATCAAATCTGAATGAGATCCTTGCTGGGTAGAGTAATCTTGGTTGTAGGTTTTTCTCTTTCATCACTTTAAATATGTCCTGCCACTCCCTTCTGGCCTGCAGAATTTCTGCTGAAAGATCAGCTGTTAACCTTATGGGGATTCCCTTATGTGTTTCTTCTTGTTTTTCCCTTGCTGCTTTTAATATTTGTTCTTTGTATTTAATTTTTGATAATTTGACTAATATGTGTTTTGACATGTTTCTCCTTGGAATTTTCCTGTATGGGCCTCTCTGTGCTTCCTGGACTTGATTAACTATCTCCTTTCCCATATTAGGGAAGTTTTCAACTATAATCTCTTCAAATATTTTCTCAGTCCGTCTCTTTTTCTCTTCTTCTTCTGGGACCCCTATAATTCGAATGTTGGTGCATTTAATGTTGTCCCAGAGGTCTCTGATACTGTCCTCAATCATTTTCATTGTTTTTTCTTTATTCTGCTCTGCAGTAGCTTCTTCCACTATTTTATCTTCCAGGTCACGTATCGTTCTTCTGCCTCAGTTATTCTGCTATTGATCCCTTCTAGAAAATTTTAAATTTCATTTATTGTGTTGTTCGTCATCGTTTGTTTGCTCTTTAGTTCTTCTAGGTCCTTATTAAACGTTTCTTGTATTTTCTCCATTGTATTTCCAAAATTTTGGATCATCTTTACTATCATTATTCTGAATTATTTTTCAGGTAGACTGCCTATTTCCTCTTCATTTGTTAGGTCTGGTGGGCTTTTGCCTTGCTCATTCATCTGCTGTGTGTTTCTCTGTCTTCTCATTTTGCTTAACTTACAGTGTTTGGGGTCTCCTTTCTGCAGGCTGCAGGTTCATAGTTTCCCTTGTGTTTGGTGTCTGCCCCAAGTGGCTAAGGTTGGTTCAGCGGGTTGTGTAGGCTTCCTGGTGGAGGGGACTAGTGCCAGTGGTTTTGTGGATGAGGCTCGATATTGTCTTTCTGGTGGGCAGGTCCACTTCTTGTGGTTTGTTTTGGGGTGTCTGTGGCCTTATTATGATTTTAGGCAGCCTCTGTGCTAATGGTTGGGGTTGTGTTCCTGCCTTGCTAATTGTTTGGCATAGGGTGTCCTGCACTGTAGCTTGCTTGTCATTGAGTGGAGCTGGGTCTTGGTGTTGAGACGAAGATCTCTGGGAGATATCCGCCATTTGATATTACATGGAGCTGGGAGGTCTCTTGTGGACCAGTGTCCTGAACTTGGCTCTCCCACCTCAGTGGCACAGCCCTGACGCCTGGCTGGAGCACCAAGAGCCTGTCCTCCACATGGCTCAGTATAATAGGGAGAAAAAAAAGAAAGAAAGAAAGAAGAAGATAAAATAAAATAAAAGTAAGTAAAAGTAAAATAAAATAAAGTTATTAAAATATAAAATGATTATTAAGAAAAAAAATTTTTAAGTAATAAAAAAACCCAAAAACACAACGGACAAACAGAACCCTAGGACAAATTGTAAAAGCAAAGCTATACAGACAAAATCACACACGGAAGCATACACACACACACTCACAAAAAGAGAAAAAGGGGAAAAAATATATATATACATATATATATCTTTGCTCCCAAAATGCACCTCCTCAATTTGGGATGATTCGTTGTCTATTCAGATATTCCACAGATGCAGGGTATATAAGAGGGAGAAAAAAAAGAAAGAAAGAAAGAAGAAGATAAAATAAAATAAAAGTAAGTAAAAGTAAAATAAAATAAAGTTATTAAAATATAAAATGATTATTAAGAAAAAAAATTTTTAAGTAATAAAAAAACCCAAAAACACAACGGACAAACAGAACCCTAGGACAAATTGTAAAAGCAAAGCTATACAGACAAAATCACACACGGAAGCATACACACACACACTCACAAAAAGAGAAAAAGGGGAAAAAAAAAAAATATATATATATATATATCTTTGCTCCCAAAATGCACCTCCTCAATTTGGGATGATTCGTTGTCTATTCAGATATTCCACAGATGCAGGGTACATCAAGTTGATTGTGGAGATTTAATCCGGTGCTCTTGAGGCTGCTGGGAAAAATTTCCCTTTCTCTTTGTTCACATAGCTCCTGTGGTTCAGCTTTGGATTTGGCCCCACGTCTGCATGTAGGTCGCCTGAGGGCATCTGCTCTTCGCTCCGACAGGACGGGGTTAAAGGAGCAGTTGATTCTGGGGTTCTGGCTCACCCAGGCTAGGGGGAGGGAGGGGCACAGAGTGCGGGGCGTTCCTGTGGTGGCAGAGGCCGGCATGACATTGAGCCAGCCTGAGGCGCGCCGTGCGTTCTCCCAGGGAAGTTGTCCCTGGATCCCGGGACCCTGGCAGTGGCGGGCTGCACAGGCTCCCGGGAGGGGAGGTGTGGAGAGTGACCTGTGCTCGCACACAGGCTTCTTGGTGGCGGCAGCAGCAGCCTTAGCGTCCCATGCCCATCTCTGGGGTCTGCACTGATAGCCACTGCTCACGCCCGTTTCTGGAGTTCCTTTAAGCGGCGCTGTTTATCTCCTCTCCTCGCGCACCCGGAAACAAAGAGGCAAGAAAAAGTCTCTTGCCTCTTCGGCAGCTCCAGACTTTTTCCTGGACTCCCTCCCGGCTAGCCGTGGTGCACTAACCCCTTCAGGCTGTGTTCACGCTGCCAACCCCAGTCCTCTCCCTGAGATCCGACCGAAGCCCGAGGCTCAGCTCCCAGCCCCCACCAGCCCCGGTGGGTGAGCAGACAAGCCTCTCGGGCTGGTGAGTGCTGGTCGGCGCCGATCCTCTTTGCGGGAGTCTCTCTGCTTTGCCCTCTGCACCCTGTTACTGCGTTCTCCTCCGTGGCTCCGAAGCTTCCCCCCTCCGCCACCCGCAGTCTCCGACCGCGAAGGGGCTTCTAGTGTGTGGAAACCTTTCCTCCTTCACAGCTCCCTCCCACTGGTGCAGGTCCCATCCCTATTCTTTTGTCTCTGTTTTTTCTTTTGCCCTACCCAGGTACGTGGGGAATTTCTTGCGTTTTGGGGGGTCTGAGGTCTTTTGCCAGCGTTCAGTGGGTGTTCTGTAGGAGTTGTTCCACACATAGATGTATTCCTGACGTATCTGTGGGGAGGAAGGCGATCTCCGTGTCTTACTATTCCGCCATCTTGAAGCTCCTCCAAGTTGTACTCACTGGCACAAGGTGGCCATCCCTGGTTTCACATCAACATGATCTCTGGCACCAACCTCCTTGTTTTTCCATTTTGTCTTTAAGTTACTTGTTGAAACAACTGGCCTGTGGTCCCAAGGACTGTCGCAGCTTTGGCTGGTGGGGCGCCTCCAGAGCGGTTGGCTAGCTTTCTTTCTTTTTTCCTCGCCTTTACTTCAATTTGGGTATTGAATCAAATTCTATATATTTCTCTCTCTCTCTCTCTCTTCTGCTTTATACTGTAGAATGTGAATAAGTTCCCTGTCTAGAACTTTGAATATTATATCTGCACACATTTGTTTAGTCTCTGAATAACTTTTTGTTATATGTGACCATAGGTATACCCCTCTCTCTCATGGATTGATTTCTTCTGGGTAGCTGACCATTTTCTCCAGAATTTTCTTTACAGAAGAGGTAAGCAGACTTCCAGCCACTAGGCACTCACATCCTGTCCTGCACCACTGCTGGGTTTTGCCTAACTCAAGAGAAGATATTGCCATTGATTTGGCTCTTGGTTTGCAGATTATAACATAGAGTGTAAATCTCATCTCACATTGTTATATATCTCTCCTGAGAGGGTTACTCTTTATATACTGTGGATAACCCAGTCTTTTCTCTGTTCTGAACACTATATGGCATTTGAAAACTTTTCTGTCTGCTATATTCTCCCCTATTCACCATCTGTCCAAATTCAGCCCATCATTCTTTCCTTTCTTCTTTTCAGAGCCTTTGACTTTAATTTTACAAATAATGAATCATACAGTGTATTTTTTTCTTTTTCTTTTTCTTTTTCTTACCTACAACTTTCTTTTTTTGCTCAATAAACATAAGTTTATTATGTGTACTTATTCATCTAGCTCATTGTTTTAACCAGCTGTACAATATTATACAGTATTAGTGTACCATAAATTCAGCCTGTCTTGATCCAATTTAAGTACTATGTCCTTCCCAGAGTCTCCTTCAAACCCTTTGGCCCACGTGGACTTTCACATTAGACGTCTTTTACGCCCATGAGCTGGAGCAATGTTCTATATTGGGCTCTATTTTACACACTTGTAAGAAATTGCAATCTTTTGAAAGTAGGTACTGTAACTTAATTTTCCTTTATCTTTGTGGTAACTAGGACAAGTACAAGGTATTAAGTATCATAATCCCTTTGGTTGCAAGAACTGTCTTAAACATCTTCATCTTCCCAGTATCGAATATAGGCAATACTCAATAAGTATTCATTCATATGAATGAAATCATATGAATGAATATAGGAATAAATGACTCAATTAAGCTTCATACCCATATTTCGGAAATATTTATTTATTTTAATCTTCCCTAACTCCAATATTTGAATTAAGTGACACCCTTTAATCTCCTTTCTCTTTGTTCTCTCTAATAAGACTGTACTTACAGAAGAGATAACTTGTGTATGATGTTTTCACAATAGTTTCTATTAATAGAACATAAAGCAAAAAAATGAAAGCAAAGTGAAAATCTGTAAATGCTTATTTTTGGAAGGTTGGGAAACTAAAGCTGAAAACAATCTTGCAAATTAACTCTCAGGTAAAAATAAAAAGGAAGACATTCTCTCAGAGTTCAAAACTAGCCCAGAAGCAGGAGGGAGGCAGTGGCAGAGGCCACACTTCAAGACTACTAGAAAAGATTTTATAACAAATTAGGCTCCAGATGAAACTGCTCCTGATGTTACAGCCCATCATTATGCACAGCTGTGGAATGCTGGTATGCATTAATAATAAAGATCAGTGTCACCTTCTAGGGAAAAACAGAGTCTTCTTTTAATTAACTTAAATTTTTTATCAAATTGATTGAAAAGCTCTTATCCTTTTAATTATTTTTACTATCATGCATTGTGTGCATGGGCCCAGAGTACATTTATCCTTACCTGTTGGTGTCTTTTAAATGATATACTTGCTTTGTGGTTCAGAAATATTAGAGCAACAGGCAAAATTAAACCAGGGAGTGGAATGAGAAAGCCTACATAGTTTATTGCAAGAAAAAAAAATCTTATTTTCCTACAGACAAAGTAGGAACATAGTATTCCTTACATTAAGTTACTGAAGGGTAGTTATATGCTAAAAGAGGACTTGGCTATTGTGCCCGATGCAGTACATCTCACATCTGTACATCATAGGACAGGGGAACTGCACTGGACATCCCAGGGAAGACAATTCCTGCCAACTGTTCATGTGTGTATGTGCAGATATCTAGTGTGGCTTGTTTTCTAATTGTGGTTCCCTGTGAAGAGTCCGCCTTTTTCAGCACAGACCTCAAGTCTCTGGAGTTCACCTGTTCTGGGACATTCAGTGGAGAATTTTCATGAGCCTGGACATATATGTTGGGGTCATTTGCATTTAAGCTGTGGTTGAAAACACGGAGGTGAATAAACTCACCTAAGGAGAGCATCAGGACAAGATAAGTTCTGTCTGTATTTTATCTGTATTTTTCTACAGATCCAGAATAAACTTGACTTGATACATTTTATTCTATGTGCTGTACTAATACTAGTAGTTCTTTACTGAGCTTAAATTATGTACATAGTTTTTGGTTACAAATAAGAATCATACTCATTTTAATAATTGGTCAAAATGTTTAAAATTATTTATAATTGGAGCCATGAGCATTAGTTATTTAGGGAAGACACACTTTTAGGATAAAAACCATGACCCCTTAAGAAGTCATTCAACTCACCCACTTGCTCTTTGTAGTTAAATACAGATTCAGGTGGAGCCATAGTGGAAAAACTTGATATCTGGTAAATTATATGAACATTTTCCTCCCAAAAGGAAGAGAAGTTGTATGTGCACATGTAATTTTCTTTTTTTTTTTTTTTTTTTTTTTGCTGTACGCAGGCCTCTCACTGTTGTGGCCTCTCCCGTTGTGGGGCACAGGCTCCGGACACGCAGGCTCAGTGGCTATGGCTTACGGGCCCAGCCGCTCCGTGGCACGTGGGATCTTCCCGGACCGGGGCATGAACCCGCGTTCCCTTCATCGGCAGGCGGACTCTCAACCACTGCGCTACCAGGGAAGCCCATAATTTTTAATCTATTATTTAGAGGGCTCCTAGAATACTTAAATACCATTAATGGATTTCAATTAAGAAGTGAAACAATCTCCAGCTGGTCCCAGAAGATAATTTTCCATCCTTCCTAATATGTGACTTGAGTCCTGGAAAACAAATAAGAGCCACACAAATGAAGAAGAAGGAAGTAAATCCAGCTCCTCTGGGCTTCCCATTTGGACTTGACAGTCCATGTTCAGAGGCAGTTAAAGAGAGTTAAGAAAACAAAGAGATCTCCCACTGCAGGTACAACAGCATCTTGTGCTGATGAGATCTCAGTGTTTTGAACATGGAGTTTAATACAGAATAATATAAAACATAAATTAAAATGATGGTAAAAAGTCTTAATTGTTTATAATGCCAGGCAGCATTTTGTTAAATGCTGGCTTTACCCCGGCCCTTTTTTTCTTGCAACAGTTCTCAAAACTTAATCCCCTCTTAATCTGTAAATTTCAGAGGAAGCAAACATAGAAAGATAAATAGGTTTATGCAAAATAAGACATGGACGAAATAGCAAAGGAGGTAGGTTTTGTCTCTAGGCCCACTGGTCCCCACCCAGGCTTAATCAGTAATGGTGCTCCAGGAATTGTCCTCACCCTTTGTCATCATGACACCTGTTCAAGGAATCTAAACTTGAATAATAAGTTATGGTTTTTCTGGATACCATGGGATACCCCACTTGATAAGGGGTTCAGACTCAAAGTCTGTATCAGTTATATTTAATCAGGAATTATGAAATAACATGAACTACAGGACTTATTATAATTATTTGACCATACACAATTATGCAAGAAGCTAGGAAAATAAAGATCCATGAGATGTCAGTTGGAGAACCAGAAAAAAAAAAAGAAAAGAAAAAAAAAAAACAACCCAAAGAGCAAAGAGGTGAGGCCTTGGAGTCTGATGGTGTGACTGATCTTTCTGGAGGTCAGCAAAGTGGGCAGACAGGCAGGAAAAACAGATGCACAAAGAGGAAAGTCAAGGACAAACCAGAACTCGTGAATATAAACTGGAATCTCCTCACTGTGTCTGAATACCTGGTGACTCTCAGAGGAGGCAGTTTCCCTTCTACACAGAGTGACCCACATACCTGGCCCAGAACTCAGAGAAGTGGAAGGAGAAGCCCTCTGCTCCAGCTGGAGTCAGGTTTGGACCCAGCGTCACCCCCACACCAATCAAGTGAAGAGCAGATCACTGTGCAAACTCTGCAGCAGCAGCTGGGGCCTCTATTAAACTTCTAAGCATAGTGGCCTTTGCTTCACTCTGCCTCCCAATTCTGGGCCAGTTTCCCTTGTGTAATGCTGAACGCAGAACACTATATGGAGGAGATTCTTGGGTATGCAGTTCCAGCTTAGTTAAGCTGACAAAGTACAAAAGAGCACAGTGCACACTTTGTCAACTTGACATTCATTTGGGCTCCAAACTATAGTTAATTTCCAAATAGAGATAATGGCAAAATCATGCTTCTACCTATTGTGATGCAATCATCCCTTTACAACTGAAAACTCTCTAAACCTTTCCCAAGAAAGAATACAAAGTCCAAATTTCAGTTTATCCATCTTTGGGTGACACTTATGCCTATTCAAACTGACTCACACCCCCGATTTTGTATCCTGTAAAGTCAGTACTGAGTAGGGGAAAAAAAAGATTGCTTAACACATATGCAAATATAGCTATACTATGATAAGGTAGAGATACTTGTACAGTCTTTGTTTCTGCAATAAGCACATGGCTGTAGCTGATGTTTAGAGATTCCTTCTTTCACTACCTCTTCCATATTTCCTTTTCTCTCAGCAAGAACCTTGGGTAGTTGTGGTTCCTTGTCTTCTGGAGTGACCTAGATGTTTATTCCTAAGGAAAAGTTTTGGTCCATTAGCAGTCTTGCATGTATTCAGGTGTGTAGTTTTCTAGTAACTTTTATCAGAAGATGTAGGACCACTAAGAGGTATCCTAGGGACATCCTAAATCCCAGCCATTCTTTACTTTATGCCCACTATAGTAACAACTCATCTACTTGATAATTGGATTAATCATGATAGTTTATATAATAATATCACCATTTCCTGCTGTTCACTAACATGAAGAGAAGAAAGTGGCTAGGTAGATGTCTCATATTCCATCTTAATGAAATCTGTCCTGTAAACTCTGGTAGAAGCATTCTTCTCTTGGAAAATAAGACCTCTAAATCAGTAGTTTAAAGTTATAGGAGAAAGAAGAAAGTATTATACTAATGGATAATTGGCAGTAAGAGTGAGAAGAGCCACTCTCAGTTCCATCCCTTGATTCCCAAATTCATGAGTCTTTGCTGTGAAAGAAAGAGCATCATATGTTCATCACTGATATAGGACATAGAACACATTATAGAGTGCATTATCCAGCCCTACAATGATGGCAATCTGAGGTCATCCAGCTGGCATAAAAAGGCTGTTTCATCATTCTATTGGACCAGCTGCTTCAGCATGATACGAAACACCGGTAAGACCATTGAGTTCCATGAGCATAAGTCCATTGCAAAATTTATTTGCTATAAAATGAGTTCCTCAGTCAGAACCAACACTTTGGAGTATACTGTGAAGTTTCATAGGTCATTCTGTAAATCCGTAGATGATGGTTTTGGCAGAAGCATTGTGGACAGGGAAGGCAAATCCACATCTAAAGTAAATTTGTGCTTCAGTAAGAACAAAACACTCCCCCTTTCAAGATGAAAGAAGTTCAAAATCAACCTGTTACTAGGCTATTGGATGATCTTCCTGGGAAGTGGTGTTACATAATGAGCTCAGTGCTGATGTCTGTTAGCAGTTTGGACACTTAGCAGTAGCATAGCACTTCATCTTAGGTGAGTGAATGTCTGTCTTTCTGAGCCCATGTATAATCTCTATTCCTGCTACCCTGGTTAATTTGTTCACTAGGCAAAGGCAAGGATGACTGCTTAAAGAGACTGAGAGACATCCAGGAAAAAGATCATCTTGTCCATCTGATTGTGAAGATGCTGCTCTGCTGAGCTCCCTTATTGGTGGGTACTCACATGAAATACAAAGATCTGCACTCTCTGCACTCAGTTAAAGTCTAACTTCAAAACTTTCCCCAGACTTTCTTAAATCTAATTCTCCAGTTTTTTTCTTTCCAGGACTCTAAGACAAAGTCTTAGTCACTGCCCATGACAATTTATCCTTATAGACTAAATAAATTGGGGTCACTGTTTGAAGTTGTACCCACTAGGAGAACTTTCCTCCACCACTATTCTTCAGGGCCCTCCTAGACTTAGACTGTAATATTGTACAGGCTGTCAGCTTTCAGGTGGGGCTAGCGTATTGTGAAAGTTCCAGATATAAATGAAGACTTTTAAAAATTTAACTGCAAATAAGTACCTCCATATAAGATCACATGTATGGGTTGAGAGAGAAGGCAAGGAAGAAGGCGTAGGAGTCATGGTTGTCTGCTCAAGTCGAATCCTATATATAGTAGCTGATGGAGTGCTGCTTTGCAAGCTAAAATTTATGACTTGTGAGTCAGACAACATCCAGTTCATAGTGGATAGTTCCTGTTGCATGGTAACTTGGTGGCCCATGGTCAAGCATTTAGTCCTGTGCAAGCCAGAAGCTATTTCTCAAATGGAGAATATGACTATACTCCAGTATTTAAAAGGTATGTATTGGTATTCACCTATATGTACCTGACAACTTCTCCATATAGCAACCCTAACTGCTATAGACACATTAATCTCCACTAAATCTTCTTGGTCATTTGATCTTCATGCAGACCAGCTTTCATTGCAGGCTGGATCTGATGCATACCTTCTGTTTTCCTGGGCTCTACTCAAAAACTTTTGGGTCACTTGGTAAGTAGTTTAGAATAGCACACCAAAATGAGATATGTGTTGCTTCCAAAATTCAAAGAGATCTACTAGGTATTGTGTCTCTTGTGGTTATAGCCAGATGCAAACACTTGTCCTTTATCATTGAAGGGATAGTTCAACAAGTCTCAAACCAATAGAACCCTACAAGGCTCACTGACCCGGCAGGACCTTGAATTCTTGTGGGATTTTGGTATTCCTATGTCTTACCAAATTGTCTAGATATTTGTGTCTTCCCAGTCATAGCTCTAATCTGCATGATATCTGTGTAATAGGACAATATGATGTCCTGTGGAATTCAGGGGTGATCAAGATGCCTGATGATTAGACTAGAACAAAAGACTGAAGAGTTGATATAGCCCTGAACTGAGACAGTGTCTCAGCACAGGCAAATATGTGAATTGAAGGGGGTGATGAAAGAATTTATTTTCTGTTTTTTTTTCACCACCTTGCACATTTCAAGTTCTTGATCATGTCAATAATCTCTGCAATCGCTCCAGAAACATGTTTGTTTATTCATGTTTGCTACTTTTGTAGATAAAGCCAACTCTATTGTCTTCTACTTGGTCCTTCCTATTATTATAAACTTCACTCGACAGGTCAGAGACCCAATATAAGAATTTTGCCAGTTACTAAGTATGTCTATTCCAAGTATACATTCTGAATTTAGGGAAATAACCACAGGGTGGATCCATGTATCTACTGAGTTCACTGTGACATGGATGTAAGCCAAGACTTCACTGATCACCTGCTCTCAATAAGCTCTCATTCTGGTTGCTAGACCACAGTGGTGTTTTGGTCTTCAGTAATTAATGTTGATTCAGAGCCAGTGGCTAGTATTCTCTAAAAGGGTGGGTTATTTCTCTATTCTTGGTTCATGTTACTGTGATAAATAGTTGCAGATCCCTCTGGATAAGGCTAGGAGAATTAATTATGGCATACATTTTTTGGTGGTATAGTAAGATCCTTCCTAAAGTGGACTTGATTCTCTCCTCCCCACTTTTAGACAAGTTTACACTGGGACTGTCCACTGGCTCAACTTTGGGAATTTGTTGAGGACTCATGTCTTTAGTGTGGTTATTCATTCATATGTGTTTTCTCTAGACATAGAGAATTTCCATTCATACACATAAAATAATACATTGGTAGGAAGCACACCTATTTAATTTAGAAGGAAACTATGATTAATTAGCCAATGTCAAAGAACTTTGTGGTTCAAATCCTTTTGATTACTACTATGGCTCTGCTCTCCCTATGGTTACCACACCCATTTTGTCTCTGTGATTAAGTGCTTCCACTTGATCCCTCTAACCTCATGTTTCCATTATTTTCATAGAATTCAGGGAACCCAGTTTGATGGCAGTATCTGCTACTCTTACTTTTGACCTGCAGGGAATAACTACCAGAGAATTCTTAAGGATAATGGGGTTATGCTCACAAATGTAATTCTCAAAGCTTTGATTAGGGGAGTATTCTCTGGCCTCTTTTGGAGGACATAGTTAAGATGAGTAAGAAGGTCTTGCATACTAATCTCACATACTAACTCATATTTCAATTTCATTCAGTGTCACCTGTGATTCCATATTTCAAGCAACCAAGGAAGCAGACTTAAGCTACTCCCAACCACTCTGCTTAGTGTAACCACATCTACAAATCTGACCAAATCCAACACTGTTTCCTTTCGTTCTTATCCAACATCCTTAGGTTCCATTTCCATGTACGTAAACCAGTGTCTGACAGTATAAATTGGAAAATCAAGCAATTTTTTGTTCCCCTAGTATCTTCTGAACCTTGTCTGGTTATAGGACTAGAGGCAATAAGAGGTGACTGGATTAGGCCCTGAGGAGTTCAGTAGTTTTCTATAAGGCATTTGCCACAGAAGAGGACACTGCAAGTTCTTCAAGAAAGAGGAGAATGGTCTCAGACAGGAGAAGATTGCTTATAGTGGAAAAAAAAATATTTCTCAGACTTTAGAGGTTCAGGACTCCAGCTTCATTAGGAATCTGTCCATAAGACCCCATCCTAATTTTCAGGGGCTCACTCCTTCTTATTTAATCAATGGCCTAATGATAACATAAAAGACTTTGCATGGGTGTGAATTCCATGTGAAGTGTAATTCAGCAACGCACAGAAAGAGACTTTGGCTTTGTTTTCATAAATATGGGTTTTGTGGATCCTCAAGTTCTCTACTGCACTTAAAAGTACTCAACCAAACCCTCACCCTACTCAATTTAAAGGAAAGGTGCAATGGCAGCAGCTTCTTGATAACCCCAGTTGTGCCTTCCACAGCCACTTACTTTTAGGTGTGCATAGATGATAACTTAAGATATTTGCTACTTCATAGCATGAAAAATCAGTGGTTCTTGTAGCATTGGAAAAAGAGTCTTTGAATCTTTGAATCTTTGAATCTTTGAAACTGAATCAAAACATAGAACCAATTCCAGATATATCAGAACCAATTTGGAGAACCTATACTGCAACTTCTTCAGGTACCAGGAGAGTAAGATCATAATGGTCATTTGGAGAATAGGATTTATTATAGAAATTAGAATTTATACAACTGTGGAAGAAGCTGGAGAAGTATAAAGTTCTGAAAGAATATAGTTGGAGGATGAGAGAAAAGTCACTAATCAGAAATCATGAAGAGAGGCTGGTAAAAAGGTCTAAGGAAGACTTTTGCCTCTACACCTGGTGGTCCTGAAGTCACTAAAACTCATCAGGGGAGAAGACTGGAAGATTGGGGAAAAGCTGGATGCAATGCAAGAGCAATCTGGAACATGTGAGAACAAAGCAGAACCCATGAAAGCAAACTGGATCCTGTTTCTGTTGTTCACTGCATCTAACCCTGACAAGGCAGATGACCTGCAGGATGTACTCATCCCCTTTCCCATAGAAAAAAAATGCCTGTTCCAAGAAGCTGAAGCAGCCTGATAGCTATCCCACAGCAATGAGGTTATTAGACCGGGGACAATGGTTGGTCCTGGAGTGGTCTCTGGGGGCCTGCATTTAGCTCCCATATGTATTGGCTGATGCTTCACTTCCACTTTCTAAATCTCATGCAGAAATCTCTTAAGAGCCACATTAAGCCAGGCTCACTCCAGGAAGAAGATACTGGAAAATCCCCTCCCCATTATCCTTGTATTTTAGATATATGCTGCAGTTAGGATTAGTACTTTCAACGGTATGACTCCACAGCCTAAGTTCCTAGACCCCACTGTATACTCAATTTATAAATGAGGAAATTAAAACTCACAGAAACCTAATAACTTGTGCAAGCCTCCTCTCAATCCCAAAGCCATTTATTGAGCAGTTACTATGTATCAGGAATTTTGATGAGTCCTTCGGGAGACAAAGCTGAGCAAAAAGCTGTCTCTATTAAAGTACTGTATTTTTCTCAGTTCTTCTTTGGGCAAATTATTTCATTACTCTTCAAAGCTAAAGGCAAATCTTCTGTACCGTTGTCAGAAAGTCTTCATTCCTGCTGAGTTTACGGACATAAATAACCTAATGATCTTTCCTTCTTATGCACAGTGAATCTGCCAGACCAAGAAATAAAACTTCTTGTGGTGTGGTTAACCCATACGTTGGGGTTGTTGTAGAGGTTTTAAAGTCATATTTAAAATCTATGTTTTTTAAAATTTCATCAGAAGATATTGATAGAATATTGATTTTATCTTTTCAATGTGTTTCTCAGTATTAAGTCACTATTTGTAGTACACTTGTCAATGGTTTGTGTGCTCTTGAGGAGAGGGTCTACTTCCTACATCCACGATACATCACTGGGGCAAACTACAAGGGAAGAGTGAAATCAGCACTGAGACATCAAAGGTTTCATGTTGTGAATCACATAAGCTTGTCTGTCATTTCCAAGGGTCCCGTCATAACACTGGAATGGAAAGGCACTACGTTGCCAGACTTTCACTCCCTTTAGTCTCTGTTATTAAAGAGGACAAAGAATTAAAATGTGTGTATTGGAGATGAAGCCAAGAAGATAAGTCATTATAATGGAGTGAGAATTCTGAAGGAAAAATAAAGAGATGTGTAAATATGAGTGATATATTAATTTTTGTCAAACAAGTTTAAAACCACTTTTTTAGGCTGTGATCCTTTTGAAGAACGTTTTCTATCTAGTCATTTTTAAGTCACTTCCATAAGGCTATCCCTGTTACTGTTTGCTCCCATTCTTACTGCCTGCAGTGGTACCTGCTCAAGCCCTTTAATGTAAAAAGGCACACAGAATGCAGCCAGACAAGATTAAAGGTCTTCCCTGATGAGGAATGAAGGGGAATTACACAGTTTGCAAGAGAAAAGATAATAAAGGAATGAGGCTATAGAAATACTTTGATGAATTATATAGAGGCAATTTTCTGACATTAGTAATGTAGGACAGAAGACAGTGTTTCTGATATATAGATGTAAATTCATCATCCAGACTCCATTAAAGAGAACTACAAAAGATCAGTTGATTTGAGTATTGCTTACAAGAGCTATCACGTAATGTTAGCAGGCCCCTTCTATGAAACTTGGACACTGTAACAAGTGAAGGCTCATTTGGATGAAAATAGCAAGAAGCCATAGTTTAGTCACCTGGCTCTATGACTGTAATGCCAGTCCCTGAGTTTGACATTACATGTGAAAGTGCATATTTCACAAATATTGCCTTTGACCACTGAATAACCTTGTGCATAGTGAAAGGCAATAATTGTGTCTTTAAGAAAATGGTAATTGAAAACTTTCCTCTAAGAAGCTATGAGTCTACCTCTACCATCCATACCCAACTCCAGAAAAATAATAATTCTGTATAGAAATTATATTTTACAGTTGTAATGACAAGGAAGACTTAACAACTGTAAGAATGCTTTCTTTTCTTTACTCTCACTAACAGAAAAAAAAAGAAAAGAAAAAGAGTATCATCTGTGAGGTTCCCTAATCTTTTGTTGTACAATATCTCATTTGCAACCTATAATCTACTATCTGCTTTCATATAAAATAATGAGAAGAGATCCTTCTTTTAGGTCCAGATGTTTATTTTTTAAGAAACTCCAGTACCCTTTACCCTCTTCCAATTACACCTCTCTGGAAATCATTTTGATGCTTGTCCATTTTACAAAACAAAAGCACATGCAAAGTCAACACAGATATCTGCATAGCAGGCTGAAAACTGTGTCTTAACTTAGTGCCTTGCTAATTGGTAGATTCTGTAAACTAGTATATTCATGGAGTTAGCTGTTCTTTTCTTTCTTTTTTTTTTTTTTTTTGTTACCTAAAGATGATAACGTCATAAACTCTTTTAAATCACAGACCAATGCTTAACATTCATACATCTACCTAACTCTGGATCCCTTTTCCTTAGTTTGTGTGAGGGCGATAAATCTCCCCAATCTTTATCAATGCTGAAGGACCCCTTTGAGAGTTAAATGGAATATATGGATCCTTTGTTCAGGAAAATGTCCATGTAGGTACACACACACAGAAATACATTTTCATACAATGTCAGGGAGTATATAGGCTCCCTGGTGCCCATTCATTAACTCCGAGGTTAAGAAACCCTTATCTATAGAATAAGTACCATGGAAAACGTCTTGCTTCAAATTATGATATACTTTTCAGAAAGAGATATATTGGTATATAAATTAACAATAAAAACTATTACTATAAATATATTAAAAACAATTGAGAAATACCTGAGAAATGAGCCAAGTTAAGGATGAAAATTTTTAATAGATATAAATGTAAACCCCAAATACTAATAAATCACTAACAAGCTGTGAGGCCTAATCATTTTTCACTGAATTAATATCTCTGCTTTGGAATAACACTCATACATTATTTTTAACTTGTATGGGGATAATTGTTTTACAATATTACATAATGTCATTATCAGCCTCAAAATCTTCAGTGGCTCCCTCTTCACACATGAGATGAGTAGAACAAGAAAGAAATTTTACACATTGGTCCTTGCCTTCCTTTACAGAATCATCTTTTATCACACCCTCAAGGACATTCTGCACTTTCAAGTGTTTGCAGAATATTTGAGATTTACCAAAGCTGGCAAATTCTCCCACACCACTGTTAATGTTTTAAAATGTTATCCTCTTGTCCTGTAATGCTTCCCTGTCTTGCCCTGCAATCCCCAAAGTACATACCTACTGGGTCTAAAGATTCAACTGCAGGATCTCTTCGTATGATAACTTCTTTATTTCTGCTTTTACTAAACACTTTGCTTACTTCTAATTGAGCATTTATTGTTTAGTTCTACTTTCTACAAATTTTCTGATCATGAACACCATCAATGAAGAAATTTGGTTATGCATCCCCTATCATACAAACACACATACAAACACACATTTATTACTACCTCAAAGTAGTCTATTTAATTAAAAATGCCCACAAAAATATAAATGTTAAAGGATGTTAAAAATAAATAGAGATCGTCATCAGGGAAATATAAATCAAAACCATAATGAGATATCTCTTCATTCATATTTGTATAACTATAAAAATAACACAATTACAAGTATTTTTGAGGATATGGAGAAATTGGAACCTTCATAGGTCGCTGGTGGGAGTGTAAAATGCCACCATTTTGGAAAATAATCTGACAGCTCCTCAAAGGTAAAATATAGAGTTATCATTCCTAAGTATACATATGAAAACAATGTAAACATAAGTCCGCAAAAAATCTTGTGCATGAATGTTCATAGCAGTATTATAAATAATAGCCAAAAATGGAAAGAACCTTTATGTCCATAAACAAAATGTGGTATGTCCATATAATAGATTGATAGCAAAAAGAGACAAAGTACTGATTCATTCTGCAATATGGATGAACCTTGAAAACTTTATGCTAAGTGAAAAATAACAATAAAAATATACCACGCACTGTATTATTCCATTCATACGAAATGTCTAGCACAAACAAATCTATAAAGACAGAAAGTAGATACAGACAGAAAGTAGATTTGAGATTACCTAAGTTTCAGGCAGGTAGAGAGGTTGCGGAACATGCAGAGTGACTTAACGAATAAGAAATTATTTTGGGGGTGATGAAAATGTTCTAAAATTGATTGTGGTGATGGTTGCACAACTCTCAGAATATACTAAAAATTATTGTGTTGTGCACTTTTAAGTGGTGAATTGCATCATACACAAATTATATCTCAATAAAGCAGTTAGATTAAAAATAAATTAAGAGAATTAGTATTCCTAGCATATTACAGTATTTCAACAGATCATTTTATGCCTGGGGTAGGCATACTCCAATTTTTAACTTTCACATTTAGTAACTGCTTCTTTGCATGATTCTTCTTTAGACTGTAAGATCCTAAAGGACAGTAATTTTATCTTATTCTCTAAATTACTTGGATTTAGAGTATCTAGAAATAAAAGTCCATAATGAGTGTGGAGTGAATTAATTGGTTATTTAATCAGATACCTAAGCCTTTTCCTGCTCTAGAATTTGTCAAAATTTAAACTGTGGTTTAAAATTATTTATTTATTTTTATTGCAGTAAAATATACATTACAAAAATGTTTACTATTTTAACTACATTTAAGTGTACAATTAAGTGGCATTAAATATATTCATATTGTTCTTCAGCCATCACCATCATCCATCCACATAACTTTTTTTCAGCTTGCAAAACTGAATCTTTGTACCCATTAAACACAAATACCCATTCTCCACTCCTCACTAGTCCCCGGCCATCATCATTCAATTTTCAGTCTCTATGAATTTCACTACTCCAAGTAGTAAAATTTGAGTGGAATCATATACTATTTGTCCTTTTATGACTGGCTTATTTCATTTAGCATAATGGGTTCAAGTTTCAACCATGTTACAACATGTGTCAGAATTTCTTTTCTAAGGCTGAATAATATTTCATTGTATATATACTACCTTTTGTTTATCCATTCATCCATTGATGGACACTTGGGTTACTTCCACAATTTAGGTACTGTGAATAATGCTGTTATTAACACTGGTGTCCATATATGTCTTTGTTTCCTTGTTTTAAATTCTTTCAGTTATATACCCAGAAATGAAATTGCTGGATAATAGGGTAATTTTATTTCTAATTTTTGAGCGACCACCATATTGTTTTCCATAGTGGCTGCACCATTTTACATTACCACCAGAAATACACAGTCGTTCCAGTTTCTCCACATCCTTGCCAATGCTTGTTATTATCTGGGATTTTTTTGTTTGTTTGTTTGCTTGTTTAATAGGTTAGGTGTGAAGTGGTATCTCATTTTGATTTTAATTTGCATTTCCCTCATGCTTAGTGATGTTGAACATTTTTTCTTAATGCTTTTTTTCCATTTGTATATCTTCTTTGGGAAATGTCTATCCAAGTCCTTTGCTCACAAAAATTAACTTAAAATGGATCAAAGACCTAAATGTAAGAGCTAAAACTATAATACTCTTAGAAGAAAACATAAAAAAATCTTCATCACATTAGATTTGGCAATCATTTTTTGGATATGACACCAAAGGCACAAGTCACAAAAGAAAAAGTAAACAAATTTGACTTCATCAAAACATAAAACTTTTGTGCATCAACGGCCACAATCAACACAGTTTTAAAAGGACTATTCACAGAATGGGAGAAAATATTTGCAAAACACTTATCTGAAAAGGGATTGATATCCAGAATATATAGAGAACTCCTAAAACTCAACAATAATGTTTTAAATGTTGGACCAAGGGTAATCATCAGGGTATTTGAATATTATCCTTCATAGCAACTATCATTTTTTTTAACTTTTCTTTTTCCACTAAACTCATGCTAGGAAGCCTGAACTGGTGAGATCGAAACTCTGAAGGCCCGAAGATTTGAAGGCATAACTAGAGTAAGAAATTTTATTTCTTTTGAGTTTGTTTTTTTCTTTTCACATTTTCTTTCTAGGGTTACAAATTAGCAGATAAATGAAACAGCTCTCTGCATTCAGAAGTAGAGTAGGCATTTGTTATTAGCAAGAAGTTATTGGGCTTTTAGAGAAAATAATTAAGAAGAAAAGCATGCAGGCCCAAGCAAAAGCTACTAAAGGCAGAGGGTCATTGTAACTGGTGGTGGTAGGGTTGAGGGTGGTGGGGACTGAAATGTTGAATCCTAATCACTTGCTGGTTACATGACAACACAGTGTGACTGAAGACTGTCAAATCATAACCAAAGGTATTCTCTCAGGAGAGGGGGAAAGAGAAAAACAGCCACAGATGGAAATTACTTCCCAACTTTGTAGGACAGCAGTGAGGGGAACTCAGTGGAAGTGAAAGCTGGCATAAGGAGAATGGTAAATAATGTAAGAACAATGCTGACACATGGTTCTACATTCAGCAAGGCGAACTCAGATCTGCATATAATCTTACTTATGATCTTATCATGATTGAACTTTTTTGTTTTGTACATGGATCATCATAGCATCTTTATTTATTTTTTTTAACATCTTTATTGGAGTATAATTGCTTTACAATGGTGTGTTAGTTTCTGCTTTATAACAAAGTGAATCAGTTATACATATACACATGTTCCCATATCTCTTCCCTCTTGCGTCTCCCTCCCTCCTTATCCCACTCCTCTAGGTGGTCACAAACCACCTAGCTGATCTCCCTGTGCCATGCAGCTGCTTCCCACTAGCTATCTATTTTACGTTTGGTAGTGTATATATGTCCATGCCACTCTCTCACTTTGTCACAGCGTACCCTTCCCCCTCCCCATATCCTCAAGTCCATGCTCTAGTAGGTCTGTGTCTTTATTTCCGTCTTACCCCTAGATTCCTCATGACCTTTTTTTTTTCCTTAGATTCCATATATATTTGTTAGCACAGCCCTAGTCACATAACCACACTTTTCCCCATCTTTTTTTTTTTTAATCCAACTCATAACTCTCATAACCCTTCTGCTGGAGGAAACCTACACAAGCAGCAGCTACTCATCTTTTAAGGTAAGGAATGTACACATTGTATTATCTATTGAGTGAATATTAAGCCTGATTGGAAGGGAGATTAATGAAACAATGGAAAACCTGAAACTTAGAGCAGTAATTTCCTTCCTCCATGAAAAGGGGGAACAGGATGTAAGAGGGATGTCAAATCAAATGTGTCCATACTTTGATCCTTTATCTTGTAGGTTCTTTTCCAGTTTGAATCCAAGAATAGCGGCAGGTGGCAGCTTCTACAAAGAAAATTGTACTGCCTATGGAATTAAATGTTTGGGGGTAATATCAAACAGCTAGAATTTCAGAAATATGCCATTTATTTTCTTATTTTATGTATAGGAAATGAATGATGCTAAATATTTATCTAATATTGATAATAATTTAACTCTTTAATGTTTAAACCAAATGTCAATTCAAATGAGTTAATGAAAAGTTCAAAAATTTCTTACTCTTTCTTTATTGTCTCCTTATTTTTGAGTTACTCATAACCAAAGTTATCATGAAATACCATAGGCATCCTATTTTTAAAAAATAATTACAGTGATGACACTTCTTTTTTTTTTTTTTTTTTAGCGGTACGCAGGCCTCTCACTGCTGTGGCCTCTCCCATTGCAGAGCACAGGCTCCGGACGCGCAGGCTCAGCGGCCATGGCTCACGGGCCCAGCCACTCCGGGCATGTGGGATCTTCCCGGACCGGGGCACGAACCCGTGTCCCCTGCATCGGCAGGCGGACTCTCAACCACTGTGCCACCAGGGAAGCCCCATGATGACACTTCTGATTATTCTTTCATAACAAGAAAACTCAAGGCTGTGCTAATGCAAAAAATGTGACCTTTTTTTCCTAAGAAGGAATAGTGATGATGCAAATTTCCTTGTGGAAGAAGATTGTTTTTGCCACCAAGCTGATATTAATTTCCCGTTCAAAAGGGTCTATATTGTCAATGTGACACTTTAATCATCCACAAGTGTGACTGGGAAATGCCGACTTTACAATCAATGTCAATGTACTTCATGTCGTCTCAATACTGCTTAGTCATTTTGCTTCAGAAGCGCGTGAGAAGGGTCAATACATTTCATTAGTTTGTTTCATCTAAAGGCGAGCACAACATGAAAACTTTGATTATATTATAAGAAGTGCCTTAATGTGACACCGGTTCCTTGATTGTGCAGTACCAGACATTCAAGTGCTAGAGGGCAACCACATTATCTTTCACTGAAACATTTGTCTAGCCACCACCAGCAAAATGTGCCGCAGACGAAAGAAGAAAAGAGGAATCCAACTCAATTTACATAGCAGAGTTGAAATTCCGCTGTCATAAATGCATTATAAAACAGGATCATGCAGATTAACTTTGAAGGATGTTAGGGAAAAGTAACAATTCTTTTCCACTGTCTACTTGTGGTAGTAAAAATATTTATGATTCTAAAATTTAATAGTTATTTTAATCGGATTGACATATAATTAACATTATTTTCTCAACGGAGTTTATAACTTCATGACTATCAAATAAATACAAAGTGACTGTGTTAGTCTCTTCTAATTCTTTCCTTTAGAAATCTTCAATGGTACTTTAATTCCACAACTCTTCTTCTAATTAACTTTTCCCTGTGACATTTTACTAAGATGAAAAGGCTACCACCGTTTTTTTTTTTTTTAGTGAAATGGATCTTATGGAAAGTCTTATTGATTTTAACTTTTATTATGTACGATTTGGTACAAAGTTTCTTGTGGTTTGCTTTGTTTCATTTCTTTAAGTACCTTTGCCATTTGAGACAATAGTATAGAGTCAGGGTCTGAAGAATTATAAATAAGCACATTTTTTTTTTTTTTTTTTTTGTGGTATGCGGGCCTCCCTCTGTTGCGGCCTCTCCCGTTGCGGAGCACAGGCTCCGGACGTGCAGGCTCA
>NC_041224.1:78217212-78244316 GCF_002837175.3 Physeter macrocephalus
CACGGGCCCAGCCGCTCCGCGGCATGTGGGATCCTCCCAGACCGGGGCGCGAACCCGGTTCCCCTGCATCGGCAGGCGGACGCGCAACCACTGCGCCACCAGGGAAGCCCAATAAGCACATTTTTTTAAGTCAATTTCTGAATGTAGATTTCCTATCTGCCCAAATCCTGTACTGTTAGTAAAGTCATCAGACTTGTTCATTTGCCATGTACTCATATGCAGCTAAAATCATTCACAGTTAACATCTAGGCTCCACCTTCTTCTTTCTGACCTATCCTCCTTCCTATCTTGTTTGAGTCTGGCTACTGTTCCTTGAAGGAATCCAAAAGTTCTTGCACTTTATGTTCCCTTCTAGTTTTTGTTGCTGAAACTTGAATCCTTTATCCCAAAAACTTTGCTTGGGTTTTGCCATGTCAGCAATTCCTTGCTTTAAATTATTATGCTGGAGAGCATCTAGCCAAAACTTCTGGTCCAAGCCACCACTCAGTATCTTTTCCAGGATCTATGGGTGTGCAGGAGACAGAATTCAGATATACTTTTACTGAAAGCATATTTTTCTTATTACCTTCATTCTATTTCTTGAGAAAAAAATTTCACATAAAATATATTCTATTCTTTCTATATATAGATCAAGTGATGTTATTGACTTTTCATGAGTGCCATTACTCCAAAATATTAAAATAAAGTCCATAAATGCACTTTATATTGTACTGTATTAGCATCAAAAAACACAATTTAAAAAATCATACATCATTAATTTTTTTTCTATAGTCACTTTCATTTCATAAATGAAATTCACATTTTTTTGCCAGGAAATAAAGATTATGTAAAAATGACAGTTTATATAGTAATTTTGTATCCCCTTCCAAAAATATATTTATGAACTTTAAAATTCATTATGAAAAAGTCATTTGTACTATTGCTACTGACCATTATCTCCGTTTTATCACAGTCTACAAATAGATACAGTTTGCTAGTGGTTACACTCCAAGATGACAACAAAACACTTTTTAGCATAGATTCTGGTGAAGATTTGTGTCAGTCGACAAATAAAAACCCAGAACATCGATATTGTTGGAGGACAGAGTACAGAGGGAACAGAAAGTGCCCATCAAATGGAGAAGGCGTCTTGAGACCAAACAACACGGAAACAAGGCAGGCAACTCCATATGATCAATGGATCGATTTATTACACGGTAACTTACTCATAGGGTGGGTTGGGATTGGGTGGACAATGGTCAGGAGGCATTAGCAGCTGCACTCTGCACCCTGGAGGGGCGGACAATTTTATAGTTAACCTAGGGTTTGGGAGTAGGTACTTGGAAATAGGGTGTGCATTTCTAAGGTTTATGAATGCATCATTAGTATCATGGGCACCAGGAGTACAACAGGGAAGATTTTCATCATTGTTTGGAGACTAACAGAACATAAAGGCTACCTGGTCTTAATGATTATTAAACAATATCTATTAACTACAAAGCCCTTGATGACAGAGAATTGTTTCACTGCACAGTACACTCCTGGGTAGGGTCAGTAAAAGGACAGGAGGAACTGTAAGGGGCCAAGATGGCATCAGTTATGCTAACAGTCTAACAGATACAAAAAGAGATCATATCTGTCTTATACAGGAGCCACAGATGGTATCTACTTGCTTTTGTATGCTCAGTGCCTAGCAGTATGTTGGAGCCTCTGTCAGTTCCAATGTCTTTGACTGCTAGTGACAAAATACTTAACAAAAAGTCATGTAAAGGTAAAGGCTATTCTTCACATATGGCAAGAAATCTGGAAGTTAGTGGACTGGGTGTGGGACTGTGGCTCAAATACAGCTTTTTCCCTCTTTTACCTATACACCCCCAGTCATGTTGTCCATAGCCTCATTATGTCAAGGTGGCTCCAAGCATTTCATCTTCACACAGCCATGTTCCAATGGAAGAAGATCATCATGGGGCTCCCTCATGCACATCATCCCTTCTTTTTAGAAGGATACCCTTTCTAGAACACCCCCAGCAGACATTCATGTATAAGAACTGGCTCACATAACTAACCCTCTCACCAAGGGAAGATGGAGAGGAGTAGCTAGAAATGTCTGCTTCTATAGTGAGACATAGGAAAAGGAAGGTGGTCACTGAGTAGATAATCAATGGTGTGTTCAACAGCATGAAGGATATTGTTCAGTAAAATTTGGACCTAAGAAAAAATCTATAATTATTAGTTCATTATGAAATTTTAGGGAACAATTTTTATAAATTCAAATCAAACAAAATAATTATAACATTAATTTAAGAAATGTTGAATTTAGGGCAAAAATAATTAAATTGGATAAATAAGAGCACTATAAAATAAAAAGATCATCTTATACAATGGAATACTATGCCGATTTTGAGAAAGATGAGACAGATCTACCGATTCTTATAAGGAACTCTCCAAAATATATTTTTATGGTTAAGCATACAAATATACACAAATTATTACTGAAAACTGTGAAATGTTTCCCAGTATAAGATATGCATATACAACAGATATACCTACAGACAATTTATGCTTGCAAATGCATTGGAAGTCCCTCAAAAATTACTAAAGAAATTTGTAACAGTGCTTGAATCTAGAAACCTTAGATGCCTAGTGGATAAGGGGAGAAAGAGACTAATTTTCCAGTAAATAGTCTTTTTTGTCTTTTGAATTTTATTCCATATTGACATGTATTACCTATTAAATGTATTTTATTTATTGTAATATAGAAGTGTGTATATGTGTATGAATAAAAATAAATACCATCATAAATAAATAAATAAATAAATACCGTATGCTAACACATATATATGGAATCTAAGAAAAAAAATGTCATGAAGAGATTAGTGGTAGGACGGGAATAAAATACAGACCTACTAGAGCATGGACTTGAGGATATGGGGAGGGGGAAGGGTAAGCTGTGACGAAGTGAGAGAGTGGCAGGGACATATATACACTACCAAATGTAAATTAGATAGCTAGTGGGAAGCTGCCGCATAGCACAGGGAGATCACCTCTGTGCTTTGTGACCACCGAGAGGGATGGGATAGGGAGGGTTGGAGGGAGGGTGACGCAAGAGGGAAGAGATATGAGAACATATGTATATGTATAACTGATTCACTTTGTTGTAAAGAAGAAACTAACACTCTATTGTGGAACAGTTATACTCCAAAGATGTTAACATCCAAAGATGTTAAAAAAAATTAAAAAAAATAAATAATAAATAAATAAATAATAATAAATAAATAACATTATAAGTAAATAATTTAATAAAATATTTATTTATTTTCAAGGGATGGGTGAGGAAAAGAGAAGAGATTTATCACACCAATAACAAAGAGACAATGACAATGTCCTGTTGTGCAAGTTCAGAGCAGGGGTCAACAAAAACCATGGTTAAATCTGAATGGTGGAAACACAGTATTGCCCCATATGTAATTTTATAGGAAGTAATTGGCCTAAATAGATTAATGAGAAATTTCAGAATGATGTCTTCAAAAGGATGTCGATACCTATTTCTATATGCCAGTTCAGTTTATTAAATATCTGCCTAGGTGGAGTAGAAATCAAGAGATCTCTTCATATTCAGTATCACCTAATCCATCTTACAGTTACAAAATGATGATGACAATGAGATGATAAAATTCATTGTTTATAAATCAACATTTCTCATCCTTGGAACTATAGATAAGCCGTTTGAATTAAAGAAAAATAATAAATTTAAATTAGGGGGATAAAAATTTAGGCTATTGAACTATACCCCAAGGAGAGGAATTTCCTTCACTCCTAACTGATTTTTAATATTTCAGGGAAGATGTGAAAGAGTGAATCACACTTATGAGTAAATTTCTGGCTTAGGTTCTTTTATTTCTCTTCCCTTCCCTTCCCTTTTCTTCCCTTTGCCTGCTTTTCTGTTTAATAATTAAAGCTGGGGAAAATTTTAAACAAGCTCATCTTGAAATTGGTCATGGACAAGGATTTTTGATGACTTCCAGGTCTTTCTATTTCCAAAAGTTAACCTAGTTATAAACTCACCATATCCTGATATTATTGTTATTAGCAACAATAACTCTCAGCAAATATGTCTCAAACCCCTCAGTTATAAGATCTTTACAATTTTCACCATCAAGGGAAGGTCCAAGGCATATTCCAGTTAAAAATCCTTGCCAAGAAATCTAAGCTCTGTTCAAAGTTTTAGCTTTCTTTTCTTCAAGGAATTCTGGAATTTTAAGTTTAAACAAAAAGTGTTATACATCCCCATTTCCCATTGGATACACTTCCAAAGCCTCAGAATCCAATATCTTGAAATAGCCTATGGGACCACATTCAGTTTTATTTCAAGCATGTCATATGTTTAAATGCCTATACATGTTTTTCCATGTGGCACATATTTCATTATAATGAAAATATATTTAATGGTAGCAATAAAATAGAATGGAATGAGAATGTAAAATGGCCATACTGTTTTATTTTTAATTGTTGCTTGAATGCCTGATTATCCAGTTGCATATCTCACTCATCCCCCCAACTCCAACTTTCAATTTGTTATTATTAATACAACTTATTTTCTATTTAGCTACTCAATAGCCAACAGTATCTTGAATCTTGAGAAAAAATTCCAACACTTTCTGTGACTTTGCAAAAATAATTTAATTGACTCAGAACTTGACCTTCAAACTAGAGTAGTGAGATTAAATTGAAACAAAGTAAAAACTATCTGAAACATCCTTAAAGCCCCCACAGAAGCCAGGTTTCCTGGTGCCCATAGTCTGCCATGGTCCAAGTTTGGGGTGAGTTCCTTTCTGCGTCATGAATGTGAAGGATTGTTCACTTGATTGAGCAAGTCGATGGGCACAATGTGCTTTTAGGATCTTCCACTGAAGTCAAAACATCTGTGTCTCCAACTAAGGGGAGGATGTGAACCTCCTCCTTGGAAAGACTTGAAAGTAAGTTACATTTCTTTGGAGAAAAGTAGGTTTATTATTTATTCATAGGCATCAACTTATGATGAATTAAAGTAATTAATATGCTACCCTCGTCAGAACTGGGGACAAGGAAAATTAGTTGAGGGGTTATAAAAAAAGCTTATGTGCATTTAGTATCTCAGGGAAAAAGTAACCTTAATAAATTAAGGATTTTATTCTCTAAATATTATTTTCTAAATAAAGCATTTAGAACTAACTTTTGTATGACAAACATCAAGGATATTATTGATATTTATACTACATTGGTGGGGATATGAGACAGCGTAGGGTTTCTATATTTCCTTTTATAAATAACCTCTGCAGCATATGATATGTTTAGAATATTAAATGAATTATGTGCATTAAGATGAAGGTTTCTACTGAGTACAGAGCAAATATGCCTCAGTGCAGATTCATTAATTATCTTAATTTTAAGAGTCAATAGCAAGCCCAGCACACTCTGAATAGCTGTTATGACAAATTTCCCAGGCCCATCACAAGCATGTGGGATCATCTTCATGATGGCTTTAGAGCTCTGGAAAAGGAAAGGCACTGTGGAAATTCAAGGTTGGGTTTTATTTTACTTGTTATTATGATAAAAACCCAATCAGCCAGAATAGGTTAGTTTAATTGAATTTTCAGTTTAACTGAGACTCCTCCAAAATGCTTTCTTGTTTTAACACCTGTAGCTTAAACCCGCCTTATACATATTAATTCATTTTCTTGTCATAGATAGTGCAGACAAAAAGAAAAGTTTTAAAATGACTGATCATTTTTGTAAAAACTTGATTTTTCATTCTGAATGAAATAACAATAAGTAGAGGAAAGGAAAAGTAATAAAAGACACATGCTTTTCCCATCTTTGTCACTGGCTTGCTCTGTATCTTGAGCATTTCCCATCTTGTAACTCAGTTCCCCCTCTACAACTGAGAGAGTAACACTTGTCCTGCCCACCCTCCAGAGCTATCAAGAGGTTCACATTTGCAAAGGAATGTGCATTCGCTTCAGTTAGCATATAACATTACAGAAGGTTGTGTGGTTAGAGAAAGCACACTGAGCTGAATATACACTAACCCTAGAATTTTACCCTAAGGAGTTTTGTGTTTGATTCATTTTCAATAGTTCTTTGCTACAGCATTAAATTTTTAATAAGCTGCATCTGTTACCTAAAAGGAAAATTTGAAAATTATTTGTGTCAATAATCGAGGATTTAACTTATGTTCTCATTTTAAAAGATTCTCTTGGCTGCTGTGGAGTGAGTGCATTTTATGTCCTAGATATCATGTTACACAAACTATCTGTAACCTCACCTCCATCTAAGGAAGAGCAAGAATCCTGATTTCCTGCTTCTTATCAACAACTTAGAACTTTCTCTTGATTCTTTCCCTGTAAAGGGGGTGGTCAGGGTGTGACTTTTTAAAGGTACTATGAACATCCCCTTACTCTTCCAACAACTGTTCTATCCTTTCAATTCTAATTTATTAGAATAAACAATAAATAAAAATCGAATTTAATTTTAAAAAGAAAATAATTCTAATTGAGAGCCTGCTCATAGTCAGACACTATGTCAATTGCAGAAGACAAAAATGAACCGCACATCACTCATGTAGCTGATTGTCTCACTGGGGAGAAAGATAACTGAAATAAATACAGTACAATGAACTAACCGCTATGGTAGAGTTATGAATGCTGTACTTGCAGGACATATACAAGGAAATTACAAAGGCAGCCTGCAGTAGTTGAGAAAGTTGTCATATTTGGTAGATGAATATGTGACAGTTGGAGAAAGGGGAACATCTAGGATTCATGGAAGAATGGACTTGTAGATGTGAATGTCTTCTTAATGAGAATGGTTGCAGTTCTCTGTTACTGGAGTTGGGGATGGGAGGTCAGGAGGTGTATGATGAAAACAGTTTGGGGCCGTAATGTTCAATATTAAAAAATCAATTGATTTAAACCATCACATCAGTAGGCTAAAGAAAAATCACATGATCATATCAATAGATGCAGAAAAAAATGTTTGAGAAAATTTAACACCTGTTCCTGATAAAAACTTTCAGCAAGCTAGGTATAAGGGGAATTTCCTTAACTTGAACACTTATGAAAAACCTGCCATTAATGTTATACTTAATGGTGAGAAACTCAAATACTTCCTGCTGAGATCCAGATAAAGACAAAGATGTCCCCTCTCACAGCTGCTTTTCACCATCATACTACAAGTCCTATCTAGGGGAATAAGACAAGAAAAGTAAATAAAATGTATACAGGTTGGAAAGAAAAAAATAAAACTGTCTTTGTTCACAGACAAAAAGCACCTAGAACTAATAAGTGATTATAGAATGGCTAAAGGATGCAAGGTTAAATACAAAATAAATCACTTTCCTATATATCAGCAATGAACAAATGGAATTTAAAATTGAAATACATTACCATTTAAATAGCAACAACCAAAATAAAATATTTACATATAAATATATATGTATACAAAATATGGACATGATTTATATGAGAAAACTACAAAATTTTGATGAACAAAATGAAAGAAGTAAATAAATAAAGAGATAGCCCATGTTTGTGCATAGGAAGAGACTCAATACTGTCAGCATGTCAGTTCTTTCCAAATTGATCTATAGTGTCAATGAAATCAAAATTAAAATCCCAGCAAGTTACTTTGTATATTTCAACAAACTGATTCTAAAGTCTATTTGGAGAGGCAAAAGATCCACAATAGCCATACCAATACTGAAGAAGAATAAAGTTGGAGAACTGACATACCTAACTTCAATACTCACTAAAAACTACAGTGATAGAGATAGTACAGTATAAGCAAAAGAACAGATGAATAGATTAATAGAAGAGAGTAGAGAGCCCAGAAATAGGGCCACATAAATATAGTCAACAGATCATTGACAAAGGAACAAATGCAATACAATGGATCAAAATGATCTTTTAAGCAAAAGGTGCTGGAATGACTGGGCATCCATATGCAAAAAAAAAAAAACAGATGCAGATCTAACATCTTTCACAAGAACTAACTCAAAATTGATCACAGACCTAAATATAAAATGAAAAACTATGCACATAAAAGAAATATAGATCAATGGGACAGGATAGAAAGTCCAGAGATAAACCCACACATCTATGGTCACCTAATCTATGACAAAGGAAGCAAGAATATACAATGGAGAAAAGACAGTCTCTTCAATAAGGGGTGTGGGGAAAACTGGACAGCTACATGTAAAAGAATGAAATTAGAAAACTACCTACCACCATACACAAAAATACACTCAAAATGGATTAACAACCTAAATGTAAGGCTGGATACTATAAAACTCTTAGAGGAAAACATAGGCAGAATACCTCTGACCTAAATCACAGCAAGATCTTTTTTGATCCACCTCCTAGAGTAATGGAAATAAAAACAAAAATAAACAAATGGGACCTAGTTAAACTTAAAAACTTTTGCACAGCAAAGGAAACCATAAACAAAATGAAAAGACAACCCTCAGAATGGGGGAAAATATTGCAAATGAAACAACCAAAAAGGGATTAATCTCCAAAATATAAGAACAGCTCATGCAGCTCAATATCAAAAAAGAAAACAAATCAAATATAGCAGAAAATCTAAATAGACACTTCTCCAAAGAAGACATACAGAAGGCTAAAAAGCACATGAAAAGATGCTCAACACTACTAATTATTAGAGAAATGCAAATCAAAACTACAATGAAGTATCACCTCACAGAGGTCAGAATGGCAGTCATTAAAAAATCTACAAACAATAAATGGTGGAGAGGGTGTGGAGAAAAGGGAACGCTGCTACACTGTTGGTGGGAATGTAAACTGGTATAGCCACTATGGAAAACAGTATGGAGGTTCCTTAAGAAACTAAAAATAGAGCTACCATTTGATTCAGCAATCCCACTCCTGGGCATATATCTGGAGAAAACCATAAATCAAAAAGATACATGTACCCCAGTGTTCATTGCAGCACTATTTACAATAGCCAGGACATGGAAGCAACCTAAATGTCCATCAGTAGAGGAATGGATAAAGAAGATGTGGTGCATATACACAATGGAATATTACTCAGCCATAAAAAAGAATGAAATCATGCCATTTGCAGCAACATGGATGGACCTAGAGATTGTCATACTGAGTGAAGTAAGTCAGACAGAGAAAGACAAATATCATGTGATATTGTTTATATGTGGAATCTAAAAAAAGACTACAAATGAACTTATCTACCAAACAGAAATAGAGTTACAGATATTGAAAATAAACTTATGGTTACCAGGGGGTAAGGAGGGGGAGGCGTAAAATTGGGAGATTGGGACTGACACATACACACTACTATATATAAAATAGATAACTAATAGAACCTACTGTATAGCACAGGGAACTCTACTCAATACTCTGTAATGGCCTATACGGGAAAAGAATCTAAAAAAGAGTGGATATATGTATATGTATAGCAGATTCAGTTTGCTGTGCACCTGAAACTAACACAACATTGTAAATCAACTGTACCCCAATAAAAATTTTTAAAATAAAATAAAAAAAGAAAACTCCTATAAGATAACATAAGAGGAAATATAGGTGACTTTCGGTATTGCAATGACTTTTTAGATGCAACACCAAAAGCACAATCCATGGAAAAAATTCGTAATTTGGACTTCATTAAAATTAAAAACTTCTGCTTTGTGAAGTACAGTGTCAAGAGAATGAGAAGACAGGAAACAGACTGGGAGAAAATATTCTCAAAACATACATCTGATAAAAGACTGTTATACAAAACGTACAAAGAACTCTTAAAACTCAACAATAAGAAAATGAACAACCATTTAAAAAATGGACAAAAGACTTGAACAGACATTTCACCCAAGAAGATATACAGATGGCATATAAGCAACCTCATTTGTCATTAGGGCATTACAAATTAAAACAATGAGATGCCTCCACATACATGTTAGAATGGCCAAAATCCAAATCACTGAAAAGAGGAACTCTCGTTCATTGCTGGTGGGAATTCAAAATTATATAGCCACTTTGGAAGACATTTTGGCAGTTTCTTACAAAACTAACATATTCTTACCATGCAATCCAGCAATCATAGTCCTTGGTATTTACCCAAATGAATTGAAAACTTATGTCCACATAAAAATGTATACTTGGAAGTTTAGTCATAATTGCCAAAACATGAAAACAACCAAGATGTTCTTTAGTTGTGATTGGAAAAGTAAACTGTGGTATAACCTGACTATCAAATATTATTCAGTACTAAAAAATGAGCTAACAAGCCATGAAAAGGCATGGGGGTGACTTAAATGCACATTACTGAGTGAAAGAAGCTAACCTTAAGAGACTACATACTGTATGATCTGACTATATGACATTCTTAGAAAGACAAAACTGTGAAGCGGTAAAAAGATTAGTAGTTTCAGGGTTAGGGAGGAGGATGGTATGAATAGGTGGAGCACAGAGAATTTTTAGGGCAGTGAAACTATTATGTATGATGATGCTACAATGGTGAGACATGTTATTAAACATTTGTCAAAACTCACAGAATGTACAAAACCAGGAGTGAACCCGAATGTAAACTAAGGCCTTGGATGATGTGTCAATTGTAAGTTTATCACTTGTAACAAATGCACCACTGTAGTGCAGGATGTTGATAGTGGGGGACATTGTGTGCATGTAACCACAGGGGATACATGGGAACTCTTTGTACCTTCCTCTCAATTTTACTGTGAGCTGAAAACTGCTCCAAAGATAAAGTTTATTAATTAAAAAGAAAAAAATAAAACAGAAAGAAAAATAAAACAAAAGAAAAAAAATTTCATGGAGGTTGATTTGTATGTTATTATCAGTATCATTTCACTTTAGCAAATGTCAACAATAAAGGCCAAATACACAGAAACAACCTTTACGCACAGCTTCTAATATCTGGCCTCTGAGCTAAGCACCTGATGGGAATGACACTTACATAATGGATCGATACCTACTCATTTTCAAACTCTTCAAATTAGCACCCTTCTCCAATTATAGGCCTCCAAGACAATGTTTCCTAAAGAAACAGTATAAATAGTCAACATGAGTTCAACAGACTATAACATGTGTGTCCCAAATTGCTGGATTTAGGTCATTATATTTTTCCAGGCAGCTAATTTTCCCCTTTGAACTGCTCACAGAAGGTCAGAAGCAGTTTAAGCATCAAAGCTTTATGAATTAAACAGTTTCATCATGAACAGAGGGAAGGCGCTGGTCTGCAGAAAGACAATTGCGAGTATCCCTGGCTAATCTTCAACTAGGACACATTTCACAATAGGAGATCAATAGCCCACAGTCACCCAGAACAGACTTCAAGTCTCTGAGTACTACTGACCCTTTACAAAGAAAATGCTCACATCTTTAAATCGGTAATGCTGGTGATTATATTTCTTTTCTGCTTACTGATTAATTTGCAGGAAAACATGGTGGTTGAAGAGATCAAGATAAGTGTGTTCCATAGCCCTGGGCAATTTTCTCAAATGACAACACATACACTGTGAAATCTTATGAAGTCTATTGTGTATATTCTTTTCCACAGAATTGGTTGACCATAGCACATTCTCTTGCTCCCTGGTGATAAATTCGGTTCTTCACAGCATGGAATGCTTCCAATGTGAGCCTGATTTTTGTTTGTTCCTGGGACAGAGGATTTCCCAATGTTCATTAAATTTACATGGTTGTGACCATACTATGAAAAATAGGGATTGAAATCTAATGTTATTGGTATTTTATTTGGTTAAATGTCTGTATCTCCTGCTGACTAGTGATATTTGATGATGGAGGACAAGCAAAACTATCTAAAATGGATTAACTATCTTCACAGGAATATTATTTTCCTTTTTTTCCTACATTTGGAGACTACCATAAATCACTTTCTTAGTTTCTTTTCTGGTTCTGAGTATTTTTTTCTAGTTCTTCAAACTGCCACTTTGTCATTGTCTCTTTCATGAAAATATTCTTCTTGAATCAACCACTCTTCTTAGTCACATGTTATAGCCTCATCCCTGTGGTACTTGTGGGTGGAAAGCCCATGAGCTTTGCATTGAGACAGAGATGGCTTCTAACCTGACTGGGTACTTTCTTGATAGTCTCAGGCAAGTCTCAGGCTCTCATAGGAACTCACTTTCCTTGTCTGTTAAATGGAGGTATTGTGAGGATTAAATTATATGAAAGACATGAAATTGTTCAAAAAGTTATTTTTATTATTGTCTAGTTTAACCCTTATTAGATGCTGTAATCAGTTTTTCAAAATCTCTCGCAAGTGTTCCCCAACTACAGCTTGATTACCTCCACTGTTGAATCAGCCCTAGACTGCTCAAATTGTTAAAAAAGATGTTGTTTTATAGAACTAAAATGTGCTTCCTTTTAGCTTCTGCCAATTGTTTATATGTCCTCCCTTTGAAGGAACATAGGAAACAAATCTAATAAATAATTTTCCATTTAGCAATATTTCATAAGATTTTTAAAAAATAAAGTATTTAAAACATTTTATGGTAGTTTTAAAATCATAGACAAGTTGCAATGATACTACAGAGTTTCCATATACTGTACACCCAGTTTCTCCTGTCACTAACACCTTATATAACTATGGAACTCTTGTCACAACTAATAAATAATATTTTTACAACTAATGAAATAATAATAACAACTAATTATTATGAATTAAAGCCCAAACTTCATTCAGATTATATTAGTTTTTTTTTTCCCCCAATGACCCTTTTCTGTTTCAGTATCCCATCCAGGATACTACATTACATGTAGACATCATGCCTTCTGAGCCTCTGAGCTACGATGATTTCTCAGGCATTCCTTATTTTGGGTGACCTTAACAGTTTTGAGGAGTACTGATCAAGTATTTTTGAAGAATGCCCCTCAATTGGGGTTTGTCTGGTGATTTTCTCATGGTTAGAGTGGAGTTAGGTGTTTTGGGGAAAAGGACTACAGACCTAAAGGGACATTTTCATCATACCATATCAAGAGTACATGCTGTCAACATAAGTTATAACCGTTGATGTTGACATTGGTCACCTGGCTGAGATTTGCCAGGTTTTTCCACTGTAAGTTACTTTTGTCTCTTTCTATACATTGCTCTTCGGACAGAAGTTGGTATACATAGCCACACTTAAGGGTTGGGGAGCTACACTTCACCTCCTTGAGGAGGGGGAATATCTACATAAATTATTTGAAATTTCTGCATGAAAGATTTTTCTCTTCGCCTCCATTTATGTATTTATTTGATCATGTAAATGGCTGTGTTTTCCCTTGTTTCTATTCTGACCTCAATATATTTGGCTATTTGGCAGCTATTTCTCTTACTCTGTCTGGTAGGAACTCTTTCCTAGTTTTACTGACCATGAGCAATTCTTTTATGTTTTTGTCCTTTTTAATTGCTTCCAGAGAAATTGTGGAATAAAAACCCCTTTAAGTCATCATTCTTAACCATATATCCTCTCAAATAATTATATTTTAATAGTTCATTTTATGAATGTATCTTAATTTAACAAATCTCTTTTTGATGAGCTCTTTAGTTATCTTCCAAGAGATTTTATTACTATCCTGAAAAGAGCATCTTTGTGATCTTTTTTTATGAAGATAAATTCCTAGGTTTGGTAGGGTATGCATATTTTAAATTTTGGTTGTTCAAAATAGAATTGTACTAATGCATCCACCGTCATCAACGAGGGAAAATGCCAATTACCTCACTCTTCACCTACTACAGAGTAAAATTATTACCGGAATTTTTATAGAATATATTATACACTGCTATTTTCATTATTATTAATAATGTTGGGCATTCTTTTTCTTTTATTTATTGGAGTATAATTGCTTTACAATGTTATGTTACTTTCTACAATGAAGTGAATCAGCTATATGTATACATATATCCCCTTGTGGACCTCCCTCCACCCCCATCCCACCCATCTGGTCATCACAGAGCACTGAGCTGAGCTCTGTGTGGTATACAGCAGTTTCCCACTAGGTATCTATTTTACACATGGTAGTGTATTTTTACCAATCTCCCAATTTGTCCATTCTCTATGTCTGTGTTTGTGTTCCTGCCCTGCAAATAAGTTCATCTGTACCATTTTTTCTAGATTCCACATACATGCCTTAACACACAATATTTGTTTTTCCCTTTCTGACTTACCTCACTCACTCTGTATGACAGACTCTAGGTCCATCCACATCTCTAAAAATGACCCAATTTCATTTATTTTTATGGCTGAGTAATATTCCATTATGTATATATACCACATCTGCTTTATCCATTCATCTGTCAATGGACATTTAGGTTGTTTCCATGTCCTGGCTATTGTAAATAGAGCTGCAATGAACATTAGGGTACACGTGTCTTTTTGAATTAAGGGTTTTCTCAGGGTATATGCCCAGTAGTGATATTGCTGGGTCATATGGTAGCTCTAGTTTTAGTTTTTTAAGGAATCTCCACAATGTTCTCCACAGTGGCTGTATCAATTTACATTTCCACCAACAGTGCAAGAGGGTTCCCTTTTCTGTGCACCCTCTCCAGCATTTACTGTTTGTAGATTTTTTTGATGATGACCATTCTAACCTGTGTGAGGTGATATTTCATTGTACTTTGATTTACATTTCTCTAATAATTAGTGATGTTGAGCATCTTTTCGTGTGCCTCTTGGCCAGCTGTATGTCTTCTTTGGTGAAATGTCTATTTATGTCTTTTGCCCATTTTTTGATTGGGTTGTTTGTTTTTTTGACATTGAGCTGCATGAGCTGCTTATATATTTTGTAGATTAATCCTTTGTCCGTTGCTTCATGTGCAAATATTTTCTCCCATTCTGTGGGTTGTCTTTTCATCTTTTTTATGGTTTCCTTTGCTGTGCAAAAGCTTTTAAGTTAATTAGGTCCCATTTGTTTATTTTTGTTTTTATTTTCATTACTCTAGGAGGTGGGTCAAAAAAGATATTGCTGTGATTTATGTCAAAGAGTGTTTTTCCTGTTTTCCTCTAAGAGTTTTATAACGTCCCGTCTTACATTTAGGTCGTTAATCCATTTTGAGTTTATTTTGTCTATGGTGTTAGGGAGTGTTCTAATTTTATTCTTTTACATGTAGCAGCCCAATTTTCCCAGCACCATTTATTGACGAGGTTGTCTTTTCTCCGTTGTATATTCTTGTCTCCTTTGTCATAGATCAGGTGAACATAGGTGTGTGGGTTTACCTCTGGGCTTTCTATCCTGTACCATTGATCTATATTTGCTTATATATTTTGTAGATTAATCCTTTGTCCGTTGCTTCATGTGCAAATATTTTCTCCCATTCTGTGGGTTGTCTTTTCATCTTTTTTATGGTTTCCTTTGCTGTGCAAAAGCTTTTAAGTTAATTAGGTCCCATTTGTTTATTTTTGTTTTTATTTTCATTACTCTAGGAGGTGGGTCAAAAAAGATATTGCTGTGATTTATGTCAAAGAGTGTTTTTCCTGTTTTCCTCTAAGAGTTTTATAACGTCCCGTCTTACATTTAGGTCGTTAATCCATTTTGAGTTTATTTTGTCTATGGTGTTAGGGAGTGTTCTAATTTTATTCTTTTACATGTAGCAGCCCAATTTTCCCAGCACCATTTATTGACGAGGTTGTCTTTTCTCCGTTGTATATTCTTGTCTCCTTTGTCATAGATCAGGTGAACATAGGTGTGTGGGTTTACCTCTGGGCTTTCTATCCTGTACCATTGATCTATATTTCTGTTTTTGTGCCAATACCATACTGTCTTGATTACTGTAGCTTTGTAGTATAGTCTGAAGTTGGGGAGATTGATTCCTCCAGCTCCATTTTTCTTTCTCAAGATTGCTTTGGCTATTTGGGGTCTCTTGTGTTTCTGTGTAAACTGTAAACATTTTGTTCTAATTCTGTGAAAAATGCCATTCATAATTTGATAGGGACTGCATTGGACCTGTAGATTGCTTTGCATAGGATAGTAATTTTTACAATATTGCTTCATTCAGTACAGGAGCATGGTATATCTCTTCATCAGTTTGTGTCATCTTTGCTTTCTTTCATCAGTGTCTTATAGTTTTCTGAGTACAGGTCTTTTACCTCCTTAGTTAAGTTTATTCCTAGGTATTTTATTCTTTTTGTTGCAATGGTAAATGGGATTGTTTCCTTAATTTTGCTTTCTGATCTTTCGTTGTTAGTGTATAGGAATGCAAGTGATTTCTGTACATTAATTTTGTATCCTGCTACCTTACCAAATTCATTGATTAGTTCTAGAAATTTTCTGTAACATCTTTAGGATTTTCTGTGTATAGTATCATGTCATCTGCAGTGACAGTTTTACTTCTTCTTTTCCAATTTGGATTCCCTTTATTTCTTTTTCTTCTCTAATTGCTGTGGCTAAAACTTCCAAAACTATGTTGAATAACAGTGGTGAGAGTGGACATCCTTGTCTTGCTCCTGATCATAGAGGAAATGCTTTTAGTTTTTCACCATTGTGGATGTTGCTGTGCGTTTGCCATATATGGCCTTTATTATGTTGAGGTAGGTTCCCTCTATGCCCACTTTCTGGAGACTTTTTAACGTAAATTGGTGTTGAATTTCGTCAAAAGTTTTTTCTGCATTTATTGAGTTGATCATATGGTTTTCATTCTTTAATTTATTAATATGATGTATCACATTGTTTGATTTCTGTATATTGAAGAATCTGCATCCCTGGGATAAATCCCACTTGATCGTGGTGTATTGTCCTTTTAATGTATTGTTGGATTCTGTTTGCTAGTATTTTGTTGAGAATTTTTGTGTCTATCTTCATCAGTGATATTGGTCTGTAGTTTTCTTTTTTGTGATAATTTTTTCTGGTTTGGGTATCAGGGTGATAGTGGCCTTGTAGAACAGGTTTGGGAGTGTTCTTACCTCTGCAATATTTTCGAAGAGTTTGAGAAGGATAGGTGTTAACTCTTCTCTAAATGTTTGATAGAAATTGCCCATGAAGCCATCTGTCCTGGGCTTTTTTTTGTTGGAAGATTTTTAATTACAGTTTCAATTTCATTACTGGTGATTGGTCTGTTTTTATTTTCTAATTCTTCCTGTTTCAGTCTTGGAAAGTTGTACCTTTCCAAGAATTTCTCCATTTCTTCCAGGTTGTCCATTTTATTGGCATAGAGTTGCTTGTAGTAGTCTCTTATGATTCTTTGTGTTTCTGTGGTGTCAGAAGTAATTTCTCCTTTCAGTTCTAATTTTATTGATTTGAGTCCTCTCCTTTTTTTTCTTGATGAGTCTGTTGTGTCTATCTTCATCAGTGATATTGGTCTGTAGTTTTCTTTTTTGTGATAATTTTTTCTGGTTTGGGTATCAGGGTGATAGTGGCCTTGTAGAACAGGTTTGGGAGTGTTCTTACCTCTGCAATATTTTCGAAGAGTTTGAGAAGGATAGGTGTTAACTCTTCTCTAAATGTTTGATAGAAATTGCCCATGAAGCCATCTGTCCTGGGCTTTTTTTTGTTGGAAGATTTTTAATTACAGTTTCAATTTCATTACTGGTGATTGGTCTGTTTTTATTTTCTAATTCTTCCTGTTTCAGTCTTGGAAAGTTGTACCTTTCCAAGAATTTCTCCATTTCTTCCAGGTTGTCCATTTTATTGGCATAGAGTTGCTTGTAGTAGTCTCTTATGATTCTTTGTGTTTCTGTGGTGTCAGAAGTAATTTCTCCTTTCAGTTCTAATTTTATTGATTTGAGTCCTCTCCTTTTTTTTCTTGATGAGTCTGGCTAAAGGTTTATCAATTTTATTTATCTTCTCAAGGAACCAACTTTTAGTTTGATTGATCTTTGCTATTGTTTTTTTCTTAATTTCTATTTCATTTATTTCTGCTCTGATGTTTATGATTTCTTTCCTTCTACTAACTCTGGGTTTTCTTTGTTCTTCTTTTTCTAGTTGCTTTACATGTAAGGTTAGATTGTTTATTTGTGATTTTTCTTGTTTCTTGAGGTGAGATTGAATTGCTATAAACTTCCTTATTATAAATGCTTTTGCTGTGTCCTGTAGGTTGTGTGTCATCCTGTTTTCATTGTCATTTGTTTCTAGGTTTTTTTTCTTCTTCTTCTTTGATTTCTTCAGTGATCTCTTGGTTATTTAGTATCACACTGTTTAGCCTCCATGTGTTTTTGTTTTTTACAGTTTTTTTCCTGTAATTGGTTTCTAATCTCATAGCATTGTAGTTGGAAAAGATGCTTAATACAATTTCAATTTTCTTAAATTTTTTGAGGCTTGATTTGTGACCCAAAGTGTGATCTATCTTGGAAAATATTCTGTGTGCACTTGAGAAGAAAGTGTTTTCTTCTACATTCAGGTCCTATAAATATCAATTAAATCTATCTGGTCTATTGTGTCATTTAAAGCTTGTGTTTCCTTGTTTATTTTCTGTCTGGATGATTTATCCATTGGTGTAAGTGGGGTGTTAAAGTCTCCCACTATTATTGTGTTACTGTCGATTTCCCCTTTTATGGTTGTTAGCATTTGCCTTATGTATTGAGGTGCTTCTATTTTGGGTGCATAAATATTTTTATAATTGTTATGTTTTCTTTTTGGATTTGTCCTTTAATCATTTGTAGTGTCCTTCTTTATCTCTTGTAACAGTCTTTATTTTAAAGTCTATTTTATCTGATATGAGTATTGCTACTCCAGCTTTCCAATGGAAATGTGATTTCCATTTGCATACATATCTTTTTCCAACCCCTCACTTTCAGTCTGCATGTGTCCCTAGATCTGAAGTGGGTCTCTTGTAGACAGCATATATATGGGTCTTGTTTTTGTACCTATTCAGCCAGTCTGTGTCTTTTGGTTGGAGCATTAAATCCATTTACATTCAAGGTGCTTATCAATATGTATGTTCCCATTACCATTTTCCTAATTGATTTGGGTTTATTTTTGTGGGTCTTTTTCTTCTCTGTGTTTCCTGCCTAGACAAACTCTTTTAGCATTTGTTGTAAAGCTGGTTTAGTGGTGCTGAATTCTGTTAGCTATTGCTTGCCTGTAAAGCTTTTGATTTCTGTTGAATCTGAATGAGATCCTTGCTGGGTAGAGTAATCTTGGTTGTAGGTTTTTCTCATTCATCACTTTAAATATATCCTGCCACTCCCTTCTGGCCTGCAGAGTTTCTTCTGAACAATTAGCTGATAACATATGAGGATTCCCTTGCATGTTATTTGTTGCTTTTCCCTTGCTGCTTTTAATATTTTTTTCTTTGAATTTAGTTTTTGTTAGTTTGATTAATATGTGCCTTGGTGTGTTTATCCTAGGGTTTATCCTGTATTGGACTCTCTGTGCTTCCTGGACTTGGGTGGCTATTTCCTTTCCCATGTTAGGGAAGTTTTCCACTATAATCTCTTCAAATGTTTTCTCAAACCTTTTCTTTTTCTCTTCTCTTTCTGGGACCCCTATAATTCAAATGTTGGTGCACTTACTATTGTCCCATGGGTCTCTGAGACTGTCCTCAATTCTTTTCATTCTTTTTTCTTTATTCTGCTCCTTGGCAGTTATTTCCACCATTTTGTCTTCCAACTCACTTATTCATTCTTCTGCCTCAGTTATTATGTTATTTATTCCTTCTAGTGTGTTTTTCATTTCAGTTATTGTGTTGCTCATCACTGTTTGTTTGTTCTTTAGTTCTTCTAGGTCTTTATTAAACATTTCTTGTATTTTCTTGATTCATGCCTCCATTCTATTTCTGAGATTTTGGATCATCTTTACTATCATTAACCTGGATTTTTTTCAGGTAGGTTGCCTATTTCCTCTTCAGTTATTTGGTTGTGTAGGTTTTTACCTAGCTCCTTGATCTGTAACATATTTTTTGTCAACTCATTTTTTTTTTGATGGGTGGGGCTCTATTCCTGTCTTACTGGTTGTTTGGCCTGAGGCATCCAGCACTGGTGTTTGCAGGCCTTTGGGCAGAACTGGGTCTTGGTGCCGATATGAGGACCCCTGGGAGACCTCTCTCTGGTTAATATTCCCTGGGATCTGAGGTTCTCTGTTAGTCCAGTGGTTTAGTCTCAGTGCTCCCACCACAGGAGCTCAGTCCCAACTCCTGGCCTGGGAACCAAGATCTCACAAGCTGTGCAGTTCAGCAAAAGAAAAGAAAACAAAACAAAAGGAGCACTAAAATAACAAAGAATACAAAATGAAGTAAAATTAGAAAAGTAAAAAATATATTAGGAGAAATAAAAATATAAGTGAAACAACTACAGCAAGTAATACAGAGCCACAACAAAAAAAAGAAAAAAAGAAACACAGGGGGTAACAAGCCAAAAGGAGCAGAACAGTAACAAAGTATAAAGAATAAAATAAAATTAGAAAAATAAAAAAATTATTACAAAAAAATAAAAAATATAAATGAAACAACAACAAGGTAAAACAAAACCACAAATTAACAAAAAAAAAGAGACCAGAAAAGACCTTGGCTATAGTGGGGGTAGAACTTAGGTGGGGGTGGGGCTTGGCCAGGGGCAGGGTTTAGGGCAGGGGCGGTGCCTAGGCTCAGGACACCTGCAGCCGGGAAAGGCAGCATGACTGGAGGGGGCCTTGGAGTGCAGAGTTTGGTGATAAGGCCCTGGGTGGGAGTTTGGGGGTGGAACTTAGGCTCAGTGGGGCCAGAGGGAGCCTTGGAGGGCAGAGGATTAGGCCTGAGACCTCAGCAGGCTCCCTGGTTCCCAAGTGGCCAGGGAAAATGCTGGCCTCATTCCTTTCCAATCCTCCACTCTCCAGAGGGTCTCCCCCTTCCCTGTTGATCCCCTAACCATGGGTCTGCCCCTTCTGGGCATGGAAATGTCTCACCTCCCCCCAGCCGCCCCTCAGGGGTGTGGGTCCCGTCCTACCTCCACTTCTCTGCCCCCCTCTTTCTCCCCTATTTCTTACCCTGTAGCTCTGGGAGTTCCTCCCATCCCCTTAAGTGTCAATGGCTCCACATTAGTGCCTGGTAGGTTTCCTAGTTGTGTGGAGACATGAACTCCACGTCCTCTTAGTCGGCCATCTTGACTCCACCCTCAGTAAAAAATCTTGGGCATTCTTTTTACATGTTCATTGGTTATTTGTATTTTTTCTCATGTGAACTAGCCGTTCAGACCTATCTGTTCATTTTGTCATTTATCACTGAACAACTTTTTCACAGAATGGAACCACATTCATAAATCAAGACATGCAAGAGAACTTTAGAATAACACAATGTACAACACACACTAAATATAGGTCATGTATTTTTCTGCATTAAAAATTATATCACCAAATGTTTATAATGCAAAATCATTAAAAAATAAATAATAAGAGTCTTAGTACAGAAATAACTCATCTGTCTCTGGCCATTTTGGACCCAGTACAACACAAAAAGTATAGACATAGGGAAATAAAAGGTCACTCATGAGATAGATGAAATGGATATATATGACATCCATACCCTAAAACTATAAACATATATTCTTCTTAAATGTTCATGAGATTAAAAACAATGATTTTTTAGTATACTTCAAAGAACATTTCAATAAATTATAAAATGTGAAAAAAGTTCAAATCAGATTCAGAATAAAATGAAATTTAAAAATAAAATTAATAACAAAATTGAAAAAAACACAATGATCTTAAATTAAAATTAAATTCTCAATTTTTGTTGAAAAAGAAATAAAACTCAAAATTATGGAATATTCAGAATATAATAAAAATGCTAAAATTTAAAAGCATAGGATAAATCTAAAAGAATGTTTTGAGGGTATTTTATAGCTTTGACAATGTGAATTTCTAGACAAGCCATCAAAAGAAATAAACCAACTAAATATTTAATTCAATGTTAGAAAATGTAATAAGTTAAACCTAAGGAAAGTACAAAGGAAAATTGGTATGCATAAGTACTTAAACTAATTCATTAGAAGAAATGAGTAAGTCCAAGGAACTTATCTTTAAGTAAATTAATAAAAGAAAAATCACTCTCTATATTTATGAAATAATGTTCTTTAGAGTCAAGCAACAGAACTAATGTTAGTTATTTCAGGCAGGTTAAGCAGGGAAAATTTTTGAATGGACACTGAAGAACCACAAAATTAAAGACAAATGAATATGGCTTAGGAAGAATAGGAGAGAAGGGGGCAAGAGTGATCACAGTGACAGGAGTTGAGGAGGGCTGCTGGAGTGTGGCTCGGCTTCAACCATGTCCTGAACACAGCACTTTTCACAGTTTTGCAAGACAGTCCAATTGACCTAGCTTGGGTTACATGCCCACCCCTAACACAAAACTCTGCCAGGTGAGATAATTTTCTGTGATTGATCCAGTCTATCTAGACTAAGTGCCCATGCACCTGACTGGGATGCATGCACAAGTAACCTGATCTTCACCATCACCAGGTTCACACTGGAAAGGAAAAGAATAAGTTTGGGAAGGAAAAGGGGTTAAGTCACCGGAAGTGGAAAGGATAACAGACAAAGAAGAGTGAGACATGCTTTTTAAAGTCTGCTTCCTTGGGTGTCTACCACACGAGGGTACACACACACATACATTGTATCACTCAGATGATTTTATGTCATAGTAATGAATAAATTTTAAAAAGCAATGGCCTAAAATAAGTTCTTTTTAAGTTACTCTAACAAGCACTTCACATGTTTACATGTTGGTTGGGCTATTACTTCATGTTATCCTCATCAGGAAACAAGTTGATGTCACATCCAACATTTGGAGATAGACAATAACCATGATAGAGAAAGCAGGGGAGCTCTCACCATCTATTTAGGTTTTACTCAGAAGTGACCAATCTCACTTTTGCTAACATTTCTCTGGCCAAAGGAAATCAGATAGCCATATTCAGTTTCTAGAGTATTTCTAGAGTATTGGAATTACAATCCTATGATAAGTTCTACAGGAGCACAGAGGATTTTTAGAGCATTGAAACTATTTTGTCTGATTATACTGGTGGATACAAGTAATTATACATTTGTCAAAAACTATAGAATGTATAACACCAAGAGTGAACTCTAATGTAAATTATGGACTTTGAGTGATAATGACATGTCCATATAGGTTCATTGTCTGTAACAAACATCACTCTGCTTGGTGGGGGATGTCAGTAATGAAGGAGGGGTGTCGGGGGGGTATAAGAAGTGTATGGGAACTCTTGTACTTTCTGCTCAATTATTTTGTAAACCTAAAACTGCTGTAAAAAAAAAGAAAATTGATTTAAAAGGACCAAAAAAAAGAAAAAGAACAGAGTCCCAGGACCAGTGAGGCAAAAACAATGATCTGACATCAGTGTTAAAACAATCACAGAAGGAGAAGGGAAGAAGTGTAGAGCTGAAAAATATTAGAGAGAATATCAGCTTCTAAAGTTTGATGAAAGACAAACATTAGCAGATTCAAGAAGCCAAGTGAACTCCAAACAGAATAAATCTGAATATATGCCCGTGCAAAATATAATCAAATTTCTGAAACCTAAAAATAACTATATATACTTGAAAGAAGGTACTTAAAATATACAAAAATATACTTAAAAGCACACTGAGAGAGAAATATTATTCACATATTTATCTGAAGTAAATGAAAGCACTAATTTAAAAAGATATATGCACCCCTACCTTGCAGCCAAGAATGCAATGAACAGTAGCCAAGATGTGGAAGCAACCTAAGTGCCCATCAACAGAGGAATGAATAAAGACTATACATAAATATAATGTATATATTAAGTATATATAATATTTATAAATCAGCCATAAAAAAGAATGATCTTGCCATTTGCAACAACATGGATGGAACTAGAGGGTATTATGCTAAGTGAAGTAAATCCCAAGCAAGAAGAGAAATAAGCTTAGAGTAGAAATCAATGGAATTTAAAACAGAAAAACAATAAAATGAATCAAACTGAAATCTGGTACCTTTTAAATATCAATAATATATTAATATTATCATATCAAGAATGACCAACAAGAAAGAGAATACACAAATCAGTAATATCAGGAATGAATGATGGCTTATCATTACAGAACCTAGACATTAGCAGGATAATAAGAGAACATAGCAAACTCTTCTATGTACTTAAATACAATAACTTATATGAAATGAACAGATTCTTGGAAAACTATAAGTTATCATAACTCATTCAAGATGAAATAAATAAGCTGAATACTTCCATAATTAATAAAGAAATTGAATTTCTTATTAGAAATCTTCCAAATAAGAAATCTTCTGGTCTAGATTATTTCATTTGTAAATACAAGCAAATATTTAAATAATAAAAAGCACAAATTATATACAATGTCTTTCAGAAAATAGAAGATATAACTCATTTAATGGGGTCAGCATTTCCTTGATATGCAAACCAAAGACAGTACAAATAAAAAACAGAAGAGAGAAAAAAAAAAAAACATCAACCAATATACCATGTAACATAAACACAAAATCTGAACAAATTAAATATACAATATATAAAAAGAATAATGCATGTCAACCAAGAGGTGTTTGTTGCAGAAATGCAAGAGTTGTTCAGTATTTGAAAATCAAACAAAATATTAAACCATATTAACAGTTTAAAGAAGAAAAATCATGTGATCATCATAATTGATATGCAGAGAGCATTGGATAAAATTCAACCAACGTACATGATAAAAAGATTCATGCATTATGAATAGAGGGAAAGAAATCATAAAGATCAGAGCAGAAATAAATGAATAGAGGGAGAAATTCCTCAACTTCACAAAGAAGATCTAAAAAATCTACAGCTAATATAGTACTTGATGGTGAAAAATCAGCTGCTTTCCCCCAAAGATCAAGAACAAAGATGTCCACTCTCACTACTCCTGGGAATCCTAGCAAGTGCAATAAGGCAAGGCAAGGAAATCAGAGAAGTACAGATTAGAATGGAAGAAATAAAATTTGTCTCTTCTTGCAGATGATATGTTTTCTATGCAGAAAATAACAAGGAATATATCAAAAAATACTCCTAGAACTAATAAGTTCAGCAAGTTCATAGAATATGAATCAACACACACAAAAAAATCAATTTTATTTCTGTATACTAACAATGAACATGTAGAAATAAAAATAGAAAAACAGTATATCTTTTACAATAACTCCAAAAAGTGATTAAATCCTTTTATATAATTCTAACTAAACATAAACAGTGTCTGTATGCTGAAAACTACAAATGGTGATGAAAGAAATCAAAGGAAATCTAAATAAATTGAGAGACACATTGTATTCATGGTTTTGAAGATTCAATATAGTAAAATGTCAATTCTTCCTAAATCAGTTTAATGCAATTCCTATCTAAAACACAGCATGATTTTTTGTAGATATTGTGAAGCTGACTCTAAACTATATATGAGAGATGAAGGAATTAAAAGAGATAAAGATTTCAAAAAAGTACCTATATTTCTCAAGAAAGTATGATATTAGTGGAAGGAGAGATACATGGATCAATGAATGGAAAAGAACAGAGAGGTAGAACTAGAACTACAAAATGACAAACTTCTCATTTTTCACAAAGTGGCAAAAACAATTCAGTGTAGAAGGTATAGTCTTTTTAACATATAGTGTTGGAAAAAATGGACATCCATTGGCAAAAAGATTTAACCTAACAGCATATACAACAATTTATTCAGATTGTATCAAAATTTAAATTTAAAACATAAAACTGGGGCTTCCCTGGTGGCGCAGTGGTTGCGCGTCCGCCTGCCGATGCAGGGGAACCGGGTTCGCGCCCCGGTCTGAGAAGATCCCACATGCCGCGGAGCGGCTGGGCCCGTAAGCCATGGCCGCTGAGCCTGCGCGTCCGGAGCCTGTGCTCCGCAACGGGAGGGGCCACAACAAAGGGAGGCCTGCGTACCACAAAAAACAAAAACAAACAAAAAAAAAAAAACAAAAAAAAAAAACATAAAACTATAAAATTTTTAGAAGAAAACTTAAGAGAAAATCTTTGTGACTTAGGGACAGGTGACAGATTCTTAGGTATGACATCAAATACAGAATCCTTAAAAGTATAATATAGTTAAATGGGACTACATTGAAATTAAACACTTTTGTTGTAAAAAGACATTCTAAGAGAATGAAAGGATAAGCCACATACTTGGAAACAATATTTACAATATCTGACAAATGGCTTTTTTCTAGAGTAAACAACTTTCTCAGTTTAGTAGTAAGAAATTGATTCAATTAGAAAATTGGTAAAATACTTAGATACTTCACAAAACAGAATATAAAGATGGCAAATAAGCACATAGAAAAATCTCAACATTAACCAATACTATGTGCAGACAAGGATGCAGAACAAATAGATCTCATATCTGTTGCTTGCGAGAAGGTAAAATGGTAGAGCCACTGTGGAAAATTGTTTGGTAGTTTCTTATAAAGTTAAAAATGAAAGAGTACAGCCCTGCTGACATCTTGTTTTCTCTTCAGTGATATTGATTTTTGCACTTCCAGCCTCTCCAACTGTAAGAGAAAAAATTTCTGTTAAGCCTCCACATTTGTGGTAAATTGTCATAACAGCTACAGGAAAATAATATACTGGGTGAATGAATAACAAACAGTGGTACATCTATTCAATGGAATATTACTCAGCAATAAAAAGGAACAAACAATTGGAGTGTGCAGTAAATTGCATGGATCTTGAGGGAATTATGCTAAATAGAAGGTGTCCTTCTCAAAATATTACACACTGTATGAGTCCATTTCTTTACCTCTCTGTAAATGATACAGTTATAGAAATGGAATTGGTATCAGTTGCTACCAGAGGTTAGGGCTTTGTGACTTGTGTGACTATAAAGTTTTAGTATGAGGGAGTCTTTTGGGGGTGATGTAACAGTTTTGTACCCTGATTTAAGTGGTAGTTACACAAACTTATATATGAGATAGAATTACATAGGTGTATACACTAAGAAAAGTACATTAAAAACTGATGAGGGCTTCCCTGGTGGCGCAGTGGTTGAGAGTCTGCCTGCCGATGCAGGGGACACGGGTTCGTGTCCTGGTCCAGGAAGATCCCACATGCCATGGAGCAGCTAGGCCCGTGAGCCATGGCCACTGAGCCTCCGTGTCTGGAGCCTGTGCTCCAAAATGGGAGAGACCACAACAGTGAGAGGCCCACGTACTGC